>NC_048218.1:130142166-130151066 GCF_002007445.2 Ailuropoda melanoleuca | reverse complement strand
AAAAAAAAAAAGGCTACATCTGGATTAACTCTACTCTTCAGATGCCGAGAGATATGTATATATCCACTGAAGTAGGCTTGGGATGGCATTCTGAGGCTAGGGTGTGATCTTCCAAATAAATTATCTTCATCTCTGGGGAGCATCTCAAAGAGCACAGGGCTTGAGTTCCAGTCCTGTCCTTATCTCTGTGTGGTTTTCTTCAGTTTCTTCATTTCACTGGCCTATACTTGCCTCCCGTGTAAAATTAAGTAGGAAAATATGATCTTTGCATGCTCTCCAAAGCTCTAGTATAATAGCAAGTCTCCTTGGGGCGCCTGGGTGGCATAGCGGTTAAGTGTCTGCCTTCAGCTCAGGGCGTGATCCTGACGTTAAGGGATTGAGCCCCACATCAGGCTCCTCCACTATGAGCCTGCTTCTTCCTCTCCCACTCCCTCTGCTTGTGTTCCCTCTCTCGCTGGCTGTCTCTATCTCTGTCAAATAAATAAATAAAATCTTAAAAAAAAAAAAAAAAGCAAGTCTCCTTGTGTACCCGAGTCAAACATGAACAGTAAATGACACTAAAAGCTTGAATGAGGGAAGTATGTTTCCGTGGAAAGAGCACTGTATCATGAGCCAGAATCTGTCTCAGTTCCAAATCTGGCTTTATTACTTAGCTGCTATAAATACTAAATAACCCAGTTAGTGCCTTTGAACCTCAGTAGAATTAGCTGTAAAGGGGGAATGGTAGCATTGAAAAATACAAATAACATGTTGAATATGATCACATTTATACATTTAGTTGGCATCTACATGCATATAGTTTATGTCTAATGAAATTATGTATCTGTGTGTGCATAAAGAAACTTTAAAAGTGATATGACAAAAAAAACAGTAGAGAACACTATTTTTATTCCTATTTCACAGTTATTGTATGTGTGAACTATATATGTTATTAACTTTAACGATGAATCTAGTTTTACTGTACTATAATTAATAGTGAGTGATATTAAAAACAAAACTAATAATATATACATTCCTGCTTAGTGCATAAATACCTGAGATCTACCATCAGCAAATAAGTTGGGGTTGTTAGCATTTTGGTCCCCCACTCTCCCCTTCATTTACTTGTGGATGCCCAGTGGACTATAGTAATTTAAGAACTTAATATTTTAAAGTTGTTAGAAGTATTAAAATCTCTTCTTTTACTTTGCACACCCTAAGGTACTTTAGATAGAGACATATGCCTATTTTATGGCTAAGACGTTTATTGGTTTATTGCCACGTTTACAGGAAGTTAGGCAAAAATACCCAGGAAAAGAAAATGGTTTTACACGAGTATTGTTTCTTGTTCATATTGTCAAAAATGAATAATAGTGGGGCACCTGGGTGGCGCAGTCGTTGGGCGTCTGCCTTCGGCTCAGGGTGTGATCCCGGCCTTCCAGGATCGAGTCCCAGATCCGGCTCCTCCGCTGGGAGCCTGCTTCTTCCTCTCCCACTCCCCTGCTGTGTTCCCTCTCTCGCTGGCTGTCTCTCTCCATCAAATAAATAAATAAAATCTTTGAAAAAAAAATGAATAATAGTGGAAGTTGACTGAAAATATTTTAAATACAGGAGCACCTGAGTGGCTCAGTTTGTTAATGTCCTACTCTTGATCTTAGCTCAGGCCATGATTTCAGGGTCGTGAGATGGAGCCCTGTGTGGGGCTCCATGCTCAGTGGGGAGTCTGCTTGACTCTCCCTCCCTCTTCCTCTTTCTCCCCCTCTGCTCTACCTGCTCATGCTCTCTCTCTCTCTCTAAAATAAATAAATCTAAAAAAAAAATAGGACATATTTTAAATACACAAGTTATGTTGGTCATAAAAGCTGCCTTACACTGTATGAAAAATAACTATCTGTATAAATCATAGAAAATACTTATATCGAACAAGTCAGAATAAATAAACAATAAATTTTGTAGTATATTTTCCTGTAGGCTTTGTGACATTATTTAGTGGCATTCATTAGTTTGCATGTCTGCCAATAATAATGCATTGTATTTCATTACCTTATTTAAATATTATATTTTTGTAACAAAGAACCAGTGGCTTAACATACAGGAGCATTCCAAGAGTAATATGATTAACATTATGACCTTTTCTGTTTGTTTTTAAAAATAATGACTGTGTTAACTGTATAGAAGGTGAAAAAATTAAACCAAGTGTTCATGTTAAATCTCCACTGTTCTCATGATAAGCTAGATATCATGAAATTTAATAGCAATATTTAAAAATAAAGTCTTACTTAATTTTAGGTTCCAGTTAAATTTTGAGGGAACTATCCTGAAACCATATGAATGTAGCCAAGTTTTGTGAGCCAGGGAGGGTTGTCCTGAATCTTCTTTAGACATCTTTTCAGTGTTGAGAGTTTAGTTTCCTAATGTTTGGTGCCAGCTTGTTAATTGCCTCCACATACATAGAACTGATCAGTGACTAATAAGGCTGATATATATATGACTTTGGGGAACCAATACCATTGTTTGCAAATACACATGGTGTACTTAGATGAATAAGATACTCCTTTTTCAGGTCACATAACCATCTAGGCAGAAAATTAGGGAGCCTTCTCAAATTTCAGGATCCTTGGATTTTTCTGCAGTTACAGCTGAGGAACCAGTAGAGTTGACATTCTAATGAAAATCACTATTATTCCTTCAGGATTGATCATAAGCTCTAGGCGCAGGGTTACCACTTAGTGTGTTGTCAAGGAAACCTGAGGAATGCTTTTTCTGCAGTTGATGCTTTCAGAATATATAGAATAACAATCATGTGCTTATCACCTAGACATAGAAAGACCTGAGAGCTTTTATATTTGTTAAACTTTCATGATAACAATCTCTCATAAGATTTCTTCAGTAAATTCCCTGTTTTTCTATGTTATATATTCTTCCTCCTGCAGTGTTTGGGCCATTGTTCCCTTACCTCCTCCTTGCTAGAACATTCTTATGCCTTCTTAGTACTCTACAGCCCTCAGCCAGACTAAAAAAAAATCATCTTTGATATCTGCGAGTCTACTAAAGAAAATAAGAAATTGGGTTACACTCAGTGTTAAGGTTATAGACCTGTTAACTATGTTGGGTCCTTAAGACTGATTCCAACCCACAAACCAGAACATCAAGACTGCTAATGCAATTGGAAGTAGGGAGACAGCCCTAACTTCTTCCTTCTCATAAGTACTTAGTAACTTGTACGTTGCTTGTCAGGAACTGGGAACCCATTCTTTTTTGTTGTTGTTGTTAACAAAAATCAAGGAAGTCCTCTATAAAATGTCTAGTTAAGATGCCCATCATTGAGAAAACCAATCTTAGAGTAATCACCGCCACTAATCAGTTTCAGAAACCTACCTGAAAAGTAGTTATGAGGAAGAATATATTATTTTAAGTTTTTCTCATATGTATGCATTTTTTGTCTTACTGTCAGTAATTCTAATTTTAATCTTGGTGACTAGATGTAGATAAAATGGAGTTTGTCCTTTGACTGGAAACAAGACGGACTGTCCTGAATTGCAGATCTGCCTCTTAGAAATTGACTCAAATTACTTGCTCCAGAAGAGCAATTCTTTTACTCACCTGAGATTGCAAGGAAGGCCTTAGCGTGCTTGAGTTACTGCCTGCCCTTGCTATCTGTACATGATCCGAAGCAGAGTTTTAGCAGATTCTTGAAGTCTTTTCTCTGCAGCATCAATGCCTCACTCAGTCTAAGACCTCATTTCAGTCTGCTGTACAACAGCCGCTCAATGCCCTTGCATGCAAATGGCCCAAAGGACTTGGTTTTGATGGATCATCAGGTGTTGGTAAATAGCCTCTTTTTCATGACTTGGATGATCCCTTCCTTACCTTTTCATGTTGAGTCAGGTTTAAAATTAAGTTAATAGAACAAAGCCCAGTGGTGAGCCTGACATAAAATCAAGTAACAGTATGAACCTTTATGTCAGGACTGAAGGTGTAGGCTTCATGTGAAACACAGACCACAGAGCTCTGTTAAATGCAGATGATTCCTTTAGGATTGAGATCCCATGCGGATATAAGTGAGACACCAAGAGGTAGAAGTAAGTGAGTTGATCTGGTAATCTAATGGTTAAGTACTCTATTGAAGTACTGGAAGGAAGCAGGGTCCTTGGGAACTGTCCAAAGTGCTGAATTACCCATGGCTCTAAATCCATGAATCCTACCTGACCTACTTCTTCCAGTTGTCTGGAATGTTGCATTCATGGTTTCACTGACCACTCACACCAGTTGTCTGCCTCAGCCTTCGTTCTGAATGTCATTATTAACTAACCCCTTGTCTCCTGAGCTGTGCCTGGAATCTCATTTCATTAAACTCATCTACTGAGATCATCCACAGTCATGTTCTAGAGCACCCCTTGTGTGTTATCATCCACTACTGTATTTTGCTGTTGTGCTTTTAAATGGAAACAAAGCTCTTTTTGTATCTCTTGAAGAAGCCACTAATCCTAAACTTCAGTGTTTCCTTTAGATAGACATAAGCTCGATTGTAATATTGCCTCAATTTTTAAGAAGACTAAATCAAGACCAGCAAATTATTTGAACATCTAACAGAATATAGTACAAATATGGCATTCACCTTCACCTCAATTTTGTGGTTTCTCCTAATCATGGACCTAACATATATGGACTTGAGCCTACTGCAAACAGCACACCTACCTTTTTAAACAATTTTATTACAGGGACTATGAAATTCAGATGTTCACTTCTGTACATAAAAGTATGGTCCTTCCTGATGTAGCACATAAAATCCTGTAAAAAAAAAATATTAAGTACAGGGCTGCCTGGGTGGCTCAGTTGGTTAAGCATCTGCCTTTGGCTCAGGTCATGATCCCGGGGTCCTGGGATGAGCCCTGCATCAGGCTCCCTGCTCAGGGGAGTCTGTTTCTTCCTCTCCCTCTGCCCCTCCCCCCTGCTCATGCTCTCACTGGCATGTTCTCTCTCTCTCTCAAATGGATAAATGAAAAATCTTTAAAAAAAATTAAGTACAAATAATTTTCTCTGAAAATAAGCTGTTCATGAGAGAAGACACAACAAATTTTACATAAATTCATTTCATCTTACTAAAATCAGCATCAGCTTTTTAAAAAATCATAGCCTTGATACATTTATTATTGAAATTTTGAATTTCTATTTTCAATTAAGATAGTAGCATTGGATGATAAAGGGAGACGGAAGCCAAAGAAAAATCATTACTGGTACTATAAATAGTGTTGAGAAAAACCGTTCTTCTAGCAGTCCAAGTTTCTACACACTGAAATGTAAATAATATTTCCTGAAGGGCAGATCAATGCTTAAATTGATGCTAAGATTGTTGTCATTCCATGAGACCAAAATGAGATAAAATGTCATTGTTTTTCCTTTTTCCCTTACACACTCTTACAAGAGAAAAGTTTTTACCATATAAATAATAACCTCTATAACAACAGTAGATTCTTGGAGCTTGCAGTTAAAGGGTCCAGTTATTATTATATATGTCCAGATTATAGCATGTTTTTATTTTGATCCTTGCTCCTTTTTCTTTCTTTTGGAAATACTCCTGCTGTTGAAGATTCTAAGCCATACATTTGGGTGTTCATTTTAGGAACACTAAACATTTACATATAAAGCTCACTAAATCTTTATTTGACCAGTAGAGGAAAACACATTAGTGAGGTTTTACACCCCTTTGGGATCTTATAATGCCAAGTTTTTTTTCCCCTTTTATTCTATAAGTGATTCAGTCTGTATTCAGAGCCATTGACAGAGAATGCATGATTTTTGCATGCTGCTTTGCTCCTGTGTAAGGCACTAAAACTAGACGTAATTACTACAGTAATTCATGGTATGTCAAATCACTCAAAATCAAAACCTAGTAGACTTTGTCAACAAAACTATATTTCCTATTAAACCCTGTCTCCACCCAAGTTCTATGGATTGTACTTACCTAAATACTTCTTGGACTCATGGTAATTGCCCTTTTGTATAATCCCTGTCTTGTTCATGTTCTCTTTATTTTTTTTCCAAAAGTGTTTTAAAGACTTTCTTGATTTCTCTACCTTTAGTATATAAAGTCAGTGAAGAGTTGGAGAATAGCAGTAATGAGGCCAAACCTTTGGAGAGATAGAAAGATCCTAGGTTGTATTAGAAAATATGCAGATTCAGAAAGTTATTTTAAAACAAAGGAATTAGTATGTGTATGCTTTACAAAAGAAATGTATAGGCATTTTAATTAACATGGACATATGGTGCTTGAAATGTATGGCATTTCACTAACATTTTCTGGCTGGTTTTCAGTAAGCTATAAGGGAGTGTAAGTTTCTTTATTATTCTTTTATTCTTAGAAAATTAATGGAAAGGAAATGGAAATAAAATTTTATTCCATTATTTCTACATTGTTAATAAGATTTCAACTCCCACCTCACCTTTCTCTTTCTTTCATTTTACATGAGGGTGACTTTAAATTTTCTTATAATATGTGAAAGTTTGATTTCTTTCACCAAATAGTTAATGGACAAAATGATACATATGAAAAATTCGTAATTTAAATTGGAATACTGATGATAACCCAAATACTGAACACAACACGAGGAGTCAATAAACAAAAAGTTTTAAGCAATATATAGGAAGCCCAAACTGGGATGAACCTTATGATGATGGGTAAATAAAAGGAAAAGACTTGATTTAAAATTTTCCATTGAGTTTTCTTTCTCCCCACCTCTTTACTTTCATCCCATACATAAGAATGTTACTGCAACAGGCATGCATTTGACTAGAAGAACCTGCCCTGTGGAACTGTGACCTGACATTGGAGGGTGCTATTTCCCAAGGGGACCTGTTCCCTCAGGGCTACCCCACAAGAACAGAAAGATTTCTCCATCTCAGATCCCTCAGGATTATTTCCGGGAGGATTAGATACTTCCAATTTCTACTCCCATTCTCTGAGTTCTCCTTTAAACTTCCAGAGAAAAAAAATCTGATGCAGCTTTCTGGTTTCACTAAAGATGAAGCAAGCATTATTACACTTGAAATGAAACTTGTTCCAACAAGGGTGGTTTCTATCATTTCTACCTTCAAGTATGTCCAGGAACACTCATTTTCAAATAGTATTTGTAAGTTTGGTAACATTAACTACTCTTCTCTCTTCTCCCCTATCCTCCCTCAATTTAATAAGTCTCAATTACAGTAAAATGTAGCAGCAAATTAGGAGAGGATGCATGAAATGATTTATGTAAGGGAGAAAGTACTGGGGATGGAGACTCCTGGAGGCTGACAGACACACTGACAGCCTGACAGTGATTGAGGACAAGGGAAAAGTACAAAAAGTGTACAGAAGAAGTTAAAAAACAGAGTCATCTAGGGTCATTTGTTATAGGGGAAGCACTCATCAGTCTCCCAGAGGACAGCAGAGTATTGCAACCTAGCACAGTTATTGATTTTCCTAATAATGACCCCGAGCTATCCAGAAAAGGTTAAGTCATATGCAGAAAAGTAATATTTGAGAAAGATTTCCTTCAAAGGTGATTAAAATTTAGAAGTTGAACTTCTGTAGGAAAAGGCTAGAATATTCACCTAAACAGAATACCACAGTCCCTGAAAATGCCCAGCAAATGAGATGAAATATTATAGCTATTTTCTGACTAGAAACAAATTATAATATGTATTCAAATTTATATTCAAATTAACACTTGATTAAATTGTCTCAATAATTTATAAACATATTCTATAAATGCAAATACATGATGTTCTTATATGCCCAAAACATTTTAAGTGTATTTGAATATACCTAAGAAAAATTACTAGATAGTTTCCAATTATAATGAAGTTAGAAACTACATATTCTTTGGCCTTGGTAATGTTTGTCTTTTTTTTTAGTCAGAAATCCTATACGTTATATATTTGCAAAGCAACTAATGAACATGCCAGACTTAGATCTATAAAACTATTGGTGCATTAGCAAACTGTTAAAATTAATGTATTAATAAATTGTACAAGTCCTTCCATTTTTTTAAAAAATCTTAGTGTAGTATGTTGACTTTTTCTCCCTTTTTGAGACAGCCATCTCTCCCCCAAGGATCTTAAGGAGTGATAGGTACAGGTTACTTTCTCAAAGCCCCAGTTGAGAAGGAAATACTCTGTCATTACCTTGGTTTGTTTTNGAGTGATAGGTACAGGTTACTTTCTCAAAGCCCCAGTTGAGAAGGAAATACTCTGTCATTACCTTGGTTTGTTTTCATGAAAAGTTGACATTCAGAGTGTTATATATACTCATCTTCAAAACGTATTAATTGGAAGTTAAAGGTATTTTACACTGGTAAACTTTCTTGCCCTGTTGTATTATCACATTTTTCCTTCATATTCGTAGTCCTGCCTTTGCACTAATCTTCATTTTAGTACTCTTCTTGCTTGTTTTCTTTTCAATTATTTAGCTCCTGTCATATTTTCATTCTATCACAATTTAGATTTTTTTCTTTATTCTTGTATTTATTTTTTTAAGTTTTTATTTAAATTCCAGTTAGTTAGCATACAGGGTACTGTTAGTTTCAGGTGTACAATACAGTGATTCAACAATTCCATACATCAGCTCATCACAAGTGTACTCTTTAATCCCTATCACCTATTTAACACATCCCCTCACCCACCTACACTCTGGTAACCATGAGTTTGTTCTCTACAGTTAAGAGTCGGTTTCTTGGTTTGCTTCCCTCTCTTTTCTTCCCCCCTTTGTTCATTTGTTTTGTTTCTTAAATTCCACATATGAGTGAAATTATATGATATTTGTCTTTCTCTGATTGACCTATTTCACTTAGCATAATACTCTCCAGCTCTATCCCTGTCATTGTAAATGGCAAGATTTCATTCTTTTTTCTAAGTAATACATGTACCCTGATATTTATAGCAGC
>NC_048218.1:130001620-130142066 GCF_002007445.2 Ailuropoda melanoleuca | reverse complement strand
AAAGAAAGAAATGGGCAGAACACATGAAAATATATTTCTCTAAAGAAGACATAGAAATGGCCAACAGACACATGAAAAGGAGCTCAACATCACTCATCATCAGGGAAATAAAAATCAAAACCACAATGAGATACCACCTCACATTGGTCAGAATGGCTAAAATTAATCAGGAAACAACAGATGTTGGCAAGGATGCAGAGAAGGGGGAACCCTCTGAAACTGTTGGTGGGAATGCAAACTGATGCAGCCACTCTGGAAAACAATATGGAAGTTCCTCAAAAAGTTAAAAATAGAGCTACCCTATGACCCAACAATTGCACTGCTACATATTTACCCAAAGAATACAGAAATACTGATTCAAAGGGATACATGCATCCTGGTATCTTTTTAAGATTTTATTTATTTGAGAGAGAGAGAGCGAGAGAGAGAGAGCAAGAGAAAGTGGGAACAGGAGCAAGGGGAAGGGGCAGAGGGAGAGGGAGAGAGAGAAGCAGACTCCCCACTGACGAGGGAGCCTGACTCTCAGGGTTCAATCTCAGGATCCTGAGATCATAACCTAAGCCAAAAGCAGACAGTTTAACTGGCTGAGCCACCGAGGTGCCCCATCCCGATATTTATAGCAGCATTATCTAAAATAGCCACATATGGAAACAGCCCAAGTGTCCATTGACTGATGAAGAGATAAAGAAGATATACAATGAAATATTCCTCAGCCATAAAAAAGAATGAAATCTTGCTATTTGCAATGACATGAATGGAGCTACAGAGTATTATGCTAAGCGAAATAAGTGAGTCAGAGAGACAAATACCGTATGATTTCACTTATACGTGGAATTTAAGAAATAAAACAGATGAACATAGGGAAAGGGAAAATAAGATGAAAACAGAGGGGGGCAAACCAAAAGAGATTCTTAACTATAGGAAACAAACTGAGGGTTGCTGGAAGGGAAGTGGGTGGGGGGATGGGGTTATTATGTGATGGGCATTAAGAGGGCACTTGATGTAATGAGCACTGGGTGTTATATGCAACTGATGAATCACTAAATTCTACCCCTGAAATACAGTATATGTTAACTAAATTGAAATTAAATAGAAATTAAAATAAAAAAGAAACAGAATCTGTCCTCATTTGCAGCAAAAAACAAGTTCTAAAAATATGTTAGAATGCAGATGATGGCCAGTGAAGGATTGCAGTGCTCTAGGAAACCAAAGAATTGGTAGGGATGCGCTGTGTGACCCAGAGAAAGCGGAGTTATTTTTCCAAGTATACAGTTGAGGCCTAGGAATTGCAAGCGCAGATGCTAGTCTTGGATTTGCCATGAACTTGGTTTAGGGCCTTACTGAGAAGCCTTTAGGAGAGCATGAGCACTCAATTTAAAATGCCTGATGAGTTGCACATGATAGAGAAATGAGACTCGTTCTGAGTGACCTTAAGGAGTGGAGCTAGACAAGTAATAGATACAGAGACAAAAATTGTATCTTGATATAAAGAGATGCCCTCTAATCTCCAGGGCTAATGAAATACTAAACTGAATGCATTGGTAAATAGTCGCTGGGGTTGCCAAACATGGGCTAAGAGCTCTCTTGGCCATGCTGTTCTAGAGGGGATGCACACATGGATAAGTATTTGGGTTAAAATAACTACAACATCAAAAACATAAAAAACAATACTAGATATGATGGTTAATCTTCTGTGTCAATGTGATTGGGCCATGGGTTGCCCGGATATCTGGTTAAATATTGTTTCTGGGTATGTCTTAGAGGGCGTTTCTGGAAGAGATGAGCATTTGAATTGGTGAATAAAGTCAAGGGAATGGCCCTCCTGAAAGTGTGTGGGTATCACCCAGTCTGTTGAAAGCCTAAGTAGAACAGAAAGGTTGAGGATGGTTGAATATGCTGTCTGCCTACTCTACTGAGCGAGTACATTGACCTTCTCCTACTCCTTGGTGTTCCTAACTCTCAGACTTGAATATCCTATTAGTTCTGTTTTTCTGGAGAACCCTGACTAACACACTGGGCACCGTGCTTTGCACGCACTATAATTTTCACAGTGCTTCTTTAATGAAAGTATTATTTTAATCCTTTTCATGGAGGAGGAATCTGGAGCTCGAAGACAGTAACTTGTAGTTCTTTCAGGTAGTAAATGACAAATTTGAAATTGCTTCCAACATTTTTTGACACAGAGTTTGTGCTTAGAATAACATTTTCCCATTGGAAGAGTATTCAGTCTATGCAAGGTCAGTTTTGCCTTATTTTCTTTTCCATAACTGGATGACTGGCTCCAAGTCTCTGCTCTTCTAGTTGTGCCTTTGTGACTTTCAGACTCCTTCTGACCATAATATCCCACCTTCTAAACCAGTGTTTACTCATGTGTGCTTAGAACACAGGACAGTGAAATTCCACCCCCACCCTCAAAGAGGGAGGAAACATTCTGAGGTCAAACAAGTTTGGAAAATATAGGATACTGCCTACCATATCATCCTTGAAAGATTTATATTACACATTTGTATTTAAAATTTTGAGAAGTCCTACGATAAAGAAACCTGTTTAAATTTGTATCTGGCATTTTCAAACCTGCTGGACTATGGAACTAATTGTCATGGAGCTCTATTAAGATCTCCCCAGAACCAGTGTTTTGGAGCACATATTTGAAAACAACACTAACATTCAACCCTGCAAGCCTCCATTGTATACCATGAAAGTCAAGTGATTGAGCTGGATGCCTTTTAAGAGTTCTTGAAGCCTACAATGAATGTGTAGTACTGGTATTCTGTCTGCAAAACCAAGTCTGTACTCATTAGTCACTAGGACTTAGCCTCTAGAAACCTGACCATGTCAGTTTGTTCTCCCTCAGAGTAAACCAGCAAGGAGAGACCAGAGGTGGTAATAAAGACAAAAAGTGGTTATGTCCTCAAGACCAGTATCATACCTACTGTGATTTCAAAATAATATTTCTTAAATTTCTCTTTGCATAATATAAGTGCCTAACATCCCTCTAATCACACAAAAAAGTATTTTATTATGTAAATCAACATAGTCATACCAGGAATTAAAGAATGTTAAATTGGAAATTTCAAGTGAGACACAAAGATACAGTAACAATTAATAATGACAATAGTAATATAATGATGAAAATAGCAAGAAGAAACCTTTACTATATATTAGACTCTATTCAAAGATATGTAGGTAAGTAGACATAATTATTTAATCTTCACACATATATAATCATTTAATCTTCACCAAAACCTCTAAAGTAGATACCGTATCATTATTATCCCCATCATGTAGATGAAGACACTGAAGCCCAAGAAAGTAAAGGAACTGGATCCCAAACCCAGCAAGTGGCAGGAAGCTGGCATGGAAGGGTAGAACGGTGTGAAAAGGGAAGAAAGGGTTTGTGAAGAGAAAGTTATGCTATGACCCCACCCCAGCCAAAGTGGAGGGATGAAGAATAATTAACCCCTATGACCTCAGAACAAGAGAGGATCTTAATTTGTGTTCCCTGCAGTTCGGGAGACCCAGTAGACTGGTATCTGTGTTGAGCCTAAGAAATCAAAAGGCTAGGCCTCCAAATGAAAAGGGAGGAATAAAATTGTCCCTCTTTGGAGACAACATGTCTTATATATAGGAAACACTGAAGTCTCCGTAAAAACAAACAGATAAACAGAAAACCTATTTAGAGCTAATAAATGAATTCAGTAAAGTTGTAGGCTACAAAATAAAGTACGAAAATCAGTTCTGGTTTTTTATACCAACAACAAACTATCCGAAAGGAAATTAGGAAAATAATTCCATTGACAATAGCACCAAAAGGAATAAAATAAACTTAAGGAAGTAAATACTTGTATACTGAACTTCAAAACATTAATGAAAAAAAATTGAAAGAAGACACAAACAAATGGAAAGATAGTCCATATTCATTGGATGGAAGTTTTAATATTATCAAACAGTATGGTAATGGCATAATGACAGGCATGTAGACCAATGGAACTGAATAGAGAGTCTGGAAGTAAATCTACACATATGTAGTCAACTGATGTTCAACAAGAATGCCAAGAATATATAATGGGAAAAGAATAGTTTCTTCAACAAATGGTGCTGGGAAAACTGGATATCCATATGCAAAAGAAAAAAAATTGGACCATTATTTTATACTATACATAAAAATAAAGTTAAAATAGATTAAATACTTAAACATAAGACCTGAAACCATAAAACTGTTAGAAGAAAACATAGAGGGAAATCTTCATGACATTGATCTTCACAGTGGTTTTATGGTTATGAAGCCAAAAGCCAGGCAACCAAAACAAAAACAAATAAAATTACATCAAACAAAAAACTCCTGGAAAGCAAAGGAAACAATCAAAAGAGTGAAAAGGCAATCTACTGAATGGGAAAAAATATTTGCAATTCATGTATCTGATAAGGGGCTAATATACAAAATATATAAAGAACTCATACAACTCAATTGCAAATAATAAAAATAATAATAATCCTATTTAAAAATAGGCAAAAATCTGAACATTTTCCCAAAGAAGACATACAGCTGGTCAACAGGCACATGAGAAGCTGTTCGACATCACTAGTCATCAGGGACATGCAAATTAAAACCACAGTGAGATAAAACCTCACACCTGATAGAATGGCTGTTAACAAAAGGACAAGAAATAGCAAGTGTTGCCAAGGATGTGGAGAAAAGGGAACCCTGTGCACTGTTGGTGGAATTGAAGCCACAGCAGAAGACAGTATGGAGGTTCCTCAAAAAATTAAAAATAGAATTACCATATGATCCAGCAATTCCACTTCTAGGTATTTATCTGAAGAAAATGAAAACACTAACTCAAAAAGATACATTCCCCACCTGCCACACATCGCCCCCTCCCCGTTTACTGCAGGATTATTTACAGTGGCCAAGATACAGAAACAACCTAAGTGTCTATGGGTGGATGAATGGCTACTGGAGTTGTGGTATATACAGTTGACCCTTGAACAATGTGGGGGGTAGGGATGCCAACCCCCCATGCAGTTGAAAGTTCACATATAATATTTGACTCCTCAAAAACTTACCCACTGTTGACCAGAAGCCTCACTGATAGTGCAAACAGTTGATTAGTACATATTTCACATGTTATATATATTATGTATTGTATTCTTACAATAAGGTATTCAAAAGAGAAAAGAAAATGCTGTTAAGAAAGTCATAAGAAAGAGGAAAAACATTTACACTGTTGTACTGTATTTATCAATGCCATAAATTTACAACATCTGTTTATAAGATGAATTATCTGTCTATACCTACATCAATATTGTTTATTTTTTATTTTTTTAAAGATTTTATTTATTTATTGGACAGAGAGAAACACAGCAAGAGAGGGAACACCAGCAGGGGTAGTGGGAGAGGGAGAAGCAGGCTTCCCGCTGAGCAGGGAGCCTGATGGGGGGCTCGATCCCAGGACCCTGTTGAGCTGAAGGCAGATGCTTAATGACTGAGCCACCCAGGTGCCCCTCAATATTGTTTTATATAATACAAAATGCCTTGTATTACTAACACTAGATATCAAAAATACAAAGATGTGAAAAAATTATTTCCAGGTAAAATGCAAAGAAGCAGAGATATGATTGCTTTATGGTAGCCTAGTGTAATCTTTTGGATTGCTTCACCGTAGCCTAGCCTATATACTAATGAATGAATGATTATAAAATTTTTATGGCATGCGGTATTACAGTCATGTTTATAATAGAGTTTTAGAAACATTGTTACATTTTTAAAAAAATACCTGCATGATAGACTGATATACAATTTCTCCAAACGAGAGAGAGAGAGGTAATTTTTTTCTTAATTTGATATTTCTAGGTGACACAGTTCATCTGAGGGAGCAATTTCCAAAAATTTTTCCAATATATTTCCGGAATATCATCCACATATAAGTGGGCCTGTGCAGTCAGACCCATGTTGTTCAAGGGTCAACTGTATATACGATGGAATATTATTCAACCGTAAAAAAGAAAAATCTTGCCGTTTGCAACAACATAGGTAGCCTCAATGGCACGATGCTAAGTGAAATAAGTGAGAGAAAAATAAAAACACCATATGATCTCTCTTATATACGAAATCTAAAAACAAACAAGCTCATAGGTAGAGTATAGATTGGTGTTTGCCAGATGTGGGGGTGGGGGGATGGAATGGGTGAAGAGGGTCAAAAGGTAAAAAGAAAAAAAAAATGAAAATATGTAATGAGCAATAAGTGTTTCTGGAAGGCAGGAAACCAGAGAAAAAACACAGGCTTATTAACTTAATCAAATTCTATTGTAATCATTTGTTTATAAGTCTTTTCAACTGGACATTAAGCCTTTTGATTCAGGAAGAGTTTATTATTTATGTTTTTAGCCCTAGAACCCCCAATATCTGCCACACAGTAATCAATAAATTGCTACTGGAAGTGGGGGAAAAAGGTTAATCTCCAAAATATATAAGGAACTCCTACAACTCGAATGATTAAAAAAAAAAACACCCTAATAGCTCAATTTAAAAATAGGCTAGAGACTTAAATAGGTATTTCTTCAAAGAAAATCTACAAATGGCCAATGGTTATATGAAAAAATGCTGAATGTCACTTATCAGGGATCTGTTTGACTACTAGTGAGATGGAATATATGTGACGTTTTCATGCAAAGGTTGCTTCCTACAAAGGAAGAGCCCTGTTAAGTGTTTCTGACTTCTGACAGCTACAGGCACTGCCAGCCCTGGACACAGGGCTTTATCCCTGGACTTCTGCCGTTGGATGCTGGAAAACATTTTCATCCCTCTCTGCTTCTTTAGGTTAATCTGTCCAGATTCAAAATCCTTAGCAAGAGTATCTGATTGACTGAGATTCTATCACATGTCTGCACCCTAGCTGCCTGTGTTCAGAGGGATTTTTTTTTTCATACCTCTGGAATGGGAATCAGGATCCTTACTCTCACAATGTTCACACAATTAGGGACTTCTTAAAACAGACAGAAGAGGTTCAAATGCTGGACAAACTAGCAGCAACATCCTGCCCAGCTGCAGTATTATAGGTACTGGACAAGGGGCAAAGATCATCCTAGGAGGTATGTTCAAAAAGCAGTAACATCTGGGTTATTATTGTTAATATAATTAATTCCATTAGTATTCAGGCTCTTGTCAGACCCTGGAAAATTTGTGACACGTTTACAAATATGTATAAAGTTTGGGGTAGAGAGTAAAAGGAAAATTAGAAATAGTGAAGTCTTTTTTTTTTTTTTTGATAGAAGAAACAGCCCACATACGTGAGAAACAGATGCAAAGACAGCAGAAAATGTAGAGGAAATTATGGGAGGGGTATGTTAAGCCGACTACAAGGGCATGTAAACTGCAAGACAAGGGGAAATTTTATAGAGCAGTTATTTTAACTATATATTAAAACTTTATTGATGCCATAAAATCCAAACACTATAAACCTGGATTCTTTGTTAAAAGTATGCCATCACATGCAAAGATAAATTGAATTTGTATGTAAAAGAAATAAACCAGTGTAACATTTTAGAAAATGTTTATATATTTAGAGAATATATATGGAATACCATGTAGTCATATTCTCTTTCTCCCTCTCTCTTCCTCTCCCTGGTGCTCCCCTCCTCTTACCTATCTTTGCCCATTCTGTCTTACTCACCTTTGCTTATATTGATTGTTCTGCCTGGCCCCTCACGAAGTCGGTTAGTCTTAATTCTTTTACTTCTCAGTCTACACATACACCCACTTTTTGAATCTGTATCCCTAACTCAGACCTAGTTCCTGAGTCTGAACCTATATATAGCCTCTATCTGTGTTGTTCTTCAAAGAAACATAAACTGAAATTCTCCTAACTTGAGCACATTATCTCTTTAGAACTTCTGTGCCCACTGTAGTCCCAATATCAGTAAACGTCATACCTATTAACATGATTGCCCAAGTCAGAAACAGAAGGAGTCACCCTTGATTCCCCACAACATTCAAGTAATCATCCAGTCCTTCCAATCCTAACCCCTAAACAACATCTTGGTAATGTTTCCCCTCTGGTCTATTCCAGGTATCCTTGTCATTGTTCATATTCTAACCATCTCAGAGAACACCAAAAGTGTCCTTACTGGCTTTTTTCTCTTGGGGCTAGAGTAATCAGAGTAATCGTAATATCCAAATCTAGTAGAGTTACTTCTCAGCTCAAATAGCTTCCATCAACTTTTCCATAAAATGCTTTTTACGCTATAGAATGATATGGTCCTTCTCATCCCTGCCAGCTTCCACTTCATTAATTCCTATCCAGGATATACCAGTTCCTTAAAGTTGCTCTAAAATGCGACAGTCATCCACACTAACATGCTTTTGGGCTTGAATTTCCCTCTGCTCTCCTCCAGGGTCTGCCTGGTGAAATTCTGTTCATCTCCAAACAGATTTCAGTATGCTTTTTACTTGTGCCTTCTTATGGTTTTCATCATAGTAATTACAGAATTATATTTTGGTTATTATTATTATTTTTTTTTGGTCTCTGTTAGACTTCTAAACTCTTAGTGCAGTTAATAGGATATAGTAGGTATTTAATGAATTGTACCTGCATAGACTAGCTAAAGGATATTTCACTGTGTAATTGTATATGTTAACCAGTGTTAGGTCCATGTAATCTTTCTCCCACACTTCTATATCCATTCTATCACGAGGGCCAGTCACCATTATTTTCTAAACATTATTTGAATCCTCTCAGTTCTTAGTTTCATTACCATCCACCTAAGTTGCGTTATTTCTTCCTGGGTTGCTGGAGGAAGTCTCCTCAGTAGTTTACTACATATATTTTGGACTCATCCACTCCAATTTTCACACTGCATCCAGTGTTTTTTTCAAAATGCAAAGCCAGCCCCCTGCTTTTCTACTGTCACCCCCTACACACACACACACACACACACACACACACACACAGAGAGACACACACGGACACACATTCATGGATCCATGGCTTAAAATAAGGAATGGGGGGCACCTGGGTGGCACAGTGGTTAAGCGTCTGCCTTCGGCTCAGGGCATGATCCCGGCATTATGGGATCGAGCCCCACATCAGGCTCCTCCGCTATGAGCCTGCTTCTTCCGCTCCCACTCCCCCTGCTTGTATTCCCCCTCTTGCTGGCTGTCTCTATCTCTGTCGAATAAATAAATAAAATCTTTAAAAAAAAAAAAAAGGAATGGAGGCAATCTGGTTTTCCATCATTGGGAGTACATATACCTAAAATGTGGTGGAGGCCCATGGAGTATTGCGCAGCAGAAAACACAGATTCCATGTACTCCTGATAACATGAAGGATCTTAACATGGTTCTAAATAGAAAGAAATATAAGAAACTAAACAAGATCTGTAGCACAATGCCATTTTCATGACTTTAAACATATGTATACAGAACAACAATGAATATCAGCAAGGATATATTCAAACACAAAGGTATGTTTTTATACTTCCTGCTCCCATTCCCCCATTTCATTTTTATCCTTAGCACTTAACACCTAATCAACTTATGTCTTACTTATTTATGTCATTATTTCCTTGTTTTCCTCACTATAAATTTAATTTCCATAAAGGATTTAAATCTATTTGGTTCACTACTATTTTTTCAATTCCTAGAGTGGTACGTGTCACAAAGACAGTGCTCAATAAATATCAATCCAATGAATGAATTTTCATTCAATACATTAAAATATTTGTCCATAGTATATGTGTGGAATAATGGGAGTCACTCGGAGGATGAAGGGTAATCAGTAAATTATCAATCACACAAATGAACAATAAGGGTGGGGAAGATGAAGATCCTTGAATGATCTTCAAAACCCTTTAGCTCGTATCTGTCTCTGGAGCATCATGTCTCCCTGTGCTCTCCCCACCCACCAATATATTTCAGCCACCTTCCCTCAGTCCTTGAAATGCAGTTTCCTGGTACCTCAGGATCACCATGCCTATTGTTTTGTCTAAAGAACTTTCCCTACCCACGCTCTCCTTTCCCCAGTAGTTCTTTGCCCTAGTTAAATCCTGCTCATCCTTTAGATACCAGCTCAAGAGCCACTTCCTCAAGAAACTTTTCCTGACTCTTTTAGTCTACAATGCTGCCATGAAATATTGGAATCAATCCTATTTCTCTGGATATCTATATATCTACGTATCGAATGCCATTATACATTCATTTTTATGTTACTTCATTAGTACCAATATTCCTTACCAGTCTATAAGCCACACAAGGTCAGGGACTGTTCTGCTGTTGATCATTGTTGTAATCCTGGTGCCTAATACGATACCTGGCACACAGTAGGTAGTCGATAAATATTAGCCGTTTGAATGAATAGGTCTCATAAGTTTTATAAATTTCTTTGTAGATTTTAAGGAGATAGAAATGCTATTTGCCAGAATTCCCCTAAATCAATAAAGCTTCACCTTTTGGATTTTTTAGTCCATTTCATGGTCTCTTTTCTTTCCAAATGGCTTTCATACAGGTCTTACTGTCTCATCAAAAATGACATGGAGGTCACCAGCCTAGATAAGATTTCCCCAGAATAGACATCTAGCAGAGCTAGAAGGCAGCAAACTCATTTTTTAAATTAAGAGGAATCTATATTAGAGCATCTCTTGTCATTACTTTCTCCTTTAAGAAAAACATTTAATTATGTATAAGAAAATTAATATTTCTTTTGCCTTTGAGCCAGATACTATGCCTTGTTCAGCTCAAAATTTTGCAAAAAGATTTAGTACTTTCCATTATCAGTTTTCTTGGCACTCCTCAGTGTTTCTATCAGTTTAATTAGAAAAAGTACAGGAGGTCTTTGATGACTGAAAGATTGAGTCCCTACATCTAGTAACCAGTGCCTGGGATTGCTTATTGTCAAAGGAGCTGGCTTTTCAGAGTCAGGGAGCTAAGGCTTTGATCAGATTGCTCTTAAAATCACCATTAATTTTCCCTATTATTGTAATTCTTGGTTAATCAATTCATTTCAACCCCTTTTCTAAAGCTGAAAGCAAAGAATAAATGAAACGAGCAAAATCTATGTGATATGACTTTTAAAAATGATGTTTCTAACCTATATCAGGTTTATTTTTTTCTAATAATGTATTTGATAGAAAAGGTTTATCTATTTAAATGATCAAAATAAGCATAAAAAACATTCCATGAAAACATATTTTTCCCCATTTCTTTCTGCCCCCCATTTCACATAATCATATGCCTGGTTCTTTGCTAATGTGTCCAATCTTATATATATCAGTTTGCCTGCTCTTCCCATCCCTTTCCTTTGTCGTATTCTTATGAAAATGCTCTTAGATTCAAACAAAAAATGCCCTTAGATGAGAGAACATAACATTTCCACTCGGTTTTGAGTGTGGATACTAAATCAAAGATTCGCAAAGACTTTCTTCAAAGTATTCAAGACAAATCTTCCAAAAGGTGAGAAAAGGTTTTTAACCTTCTGAGAATTACAATATATGGAAAAGAAGGAGTGAGAGAAGAAAAAAGATTGTATTCTTCCAGATTAGAGTTAAAAAAGCTAGAGTATGTTTGAGTTACCTTTCAAATCCTTAACAACAGTTGGGTAGTAGAACTGTCTATGTAGCTTTGATTGTCGGACACATTCTGTTGATGATTCTTTGTGTTCAAATCTAAGAGATTCAGCTAAGCAGGAATCTGGCTTGCCTCCCTCATCATTATGAGAAGGCAGCTTTTGTGCTGATTATATTATATGTGGATGGGAACAAGCCCAAATGATACACAGACAATTCAGGCTTAATATTTTCTGCTTCTATTTTGTTTGTTTCCCTAATGTAAATCCTTCAAAGTGTGTTACTATGTTTCATAGGTTACATTGCAAAGTTAGAGATTTGAACTTCTTTTCTTTGGAAAAGGGAAGTTTGGGAAAGTGATTGTGTCAGGGGTGAAGGGGAGATAGCATTGCCCAAAACATTCAACCATTAAAATTTTTAAAAGTTGAAATTACAGTAGAATTACAGTAGCATCCAGTAAGGATGCAGAATTTGAATATATCCTTTTTTTTTCTTTTGGTCAGAATTTGAATATATCTCAAAGATGCTCCAAAGTGCTAAAAGAAGACAGGATTTTTGCATTATCTCAAAGTAAACAATCAGAAGTTCCCGAGATGAGGCAGACAGGACTTCTAAGACCTTTTATGCAAAATATATGAAATGCTGTTTCTCAGCAGGTGAATTTAAGAAAGAATCCCAAGAATATCCTTGTGGAAAAAAAAATGATTAAGAATGATTGCACCAAAACCCACGTTTTCAAATCTTTGAGAGCATTGAGAGGAATATTTAGTTTATTGAAATACACATTTGCTTTATCATACAATATAAGAGGGATGAATCAGATTCAAGAACTAAATTTGTGGGCCACCTGGATGGCTCTTTTGGTTAAATATCCAGCTCTTGATTTTGTCTCAGGTCATGATTTCAGGGTGGGAAGCTTGAATCCTGTGTCGGGCTCCATGCTCAGTGGAAAGTGTGCTTGAGATTCTCTCTTCCTCTCCCTCTGCCCCTCCTTTCTAAAATAAATCTTTAAAAAAAAAAAAAGAATTAAATTCGCATCTTTCCCTAAAGTATTGCTAGATAAATATATTTTACTTTATTTTTATTTTGACAAAGTAGTGTATGAACATATTCAAAAGTCAAGTAGCATAAAAAAGGCCAATGTTTAATAACAAGAATGTCCTACTGTACCTGTTACCAACCCACATTCTCCTCCTTTAAGACCATCACTTTTAACTTATTTAGTAATTCAATCTGACATGTGACTACATGCTTTAAACTCATTTTCTTGTATTCTTATTTGTTGGTTTATCTATTTTAGAAAGTATATTTTGATTCCTTATCTAGTGTATGAATTCTTAGCTCTTTTCCATTTACATGCCACGTACACCCCTCACATACACTATACTTCTCTCTTCCCCTCAGAGGTAATGACATTTTTTAATTAAATTCATTCATGGTTTATTTTCTTATGATTATGTAAGCATTATTCATTCCTGAGACAAGTGGTACACTATGATTTTATATATCGTTTTTTCATGAATTAATAACTGCCTCATTTTACCATTTTCTTTTCTTTCTATTTTTTATAAAGATTTTACTTATTTGAGAGAGAGCATAAGCAGGGGGAGGGGAGAGTGAGAGAGACAAGCAGACTCCCCACTGAGCTGGGAGCCCAACGTAGGGCTCGATCCCAGGGCCCTGAGCTGAAGGCAGACACTTATCCAACTGAGCCACCCAGGCGCGCCCCGCATTTGCTTAATTTTCTAATTATGTATTGCTAAATTTTTCAACTGCACCAATAATTTTACAAAATGCTGGTAGATACTATTTTTGACAAAAACCCATAGGATGATTTATAGGTTTCATTTTCCTTTCTTACTTCAATCTGTTGAATAGTCTTTTGTATGTCATTATGTTATTTCATGGATATAACATCTATATTTTAAAACACTTTTCTTCTGTTCCTGGAACAGTTTCTCCTTCCCCTTGTTTCTACTTTTATGTTTGTTTTGGTCTCTAGATGTTGGAGGTTTCTACACAGGCTAAGTGATTCTTGGCTGTGTGTATTCCAGTATGAGGCAGTGAAACATAATTTAGAGGTCTTATACCTCTCCATGTTAGGGAAGAGGGCTATTTGGTGGGCTTTATTCAAGGAGACTGGCCAGCAGCCTGGTGCTTTTCAGGGGGGAAAAGGCAGCATCTTCAAACTTGAGTGTTAGTAGGTCTTTCCCTAGGGCCATTCAGTTTCTCCAGAGAAGAGTACTAAAGTCTCCTGCCTGGTGGTCCATGCCTACTGCCTATATTCTGGGTGCTCCAGAGTGAGAGAAAGGAGCTGACAAGTTCAGAGATTCAATGAGCAAACCTCTGTTTAATTCTCCTGTTTCAGCTTTGCACTTAAGCCCAGCTACCTTCAGGGGGCCCATAATATATATTGGTTGGTTCTCTTTGGTAACTTTATGCAGGCTCTAGATTTCTGCTGCTTATTTCTGCTAAGGTTAGTTAACTCTCTGTTTTTTTCTTCTAAAATTGTGCTGCTGTCCTTGTTCTGCTTTTCTCTCCTTTCCTTTTCCTTTTTCCCCTCTCTTTCTTTATTCCTCTGTTTTAATTGTAGTAGGGCTTTGGAGAGATAAAATTGTCTTCAATTATCCATGTATTTATCTAGGTAAATTTAAAAGATTATTAAGATACGATAATAACATTAAGGAGTTACCCACATATTTACAAAAAAAAAAAAACAACGATATTCTGTGGCATTGAGAATTTAGGATTGAAGGTTGGCTATGTAAGCATTCTGCTTAAAGGATTCTGATTGGCTCTTCAACTTCTGTGGATAATTCTGTATTCTGTATAGGAAGAGGCACAAGTCCAAAGTTCATTTGAAAGAATTTTCCAAGAAACACAGGGCTCAGAAGATGCGCTATGACAACCCCAGATAGGAGGAGCAAAGAAGAGTGAAGTCTTATCCCCGCCAGGAGGCATGGGTAACATGGCCTGTCTGTGCAGCTGTCAGTGTCACTCGGGGAAAGACTCAAGATACTGAATTAGTAGAGAACCTGAGACGTGGGTACAGGAATTACTGGAAGCCAGACAGGGCATTTTGCAGTATTCATTCCAAATCTGGAGGTTCCAGAAAACTACCTAGGAGTTTACCTGTTAGTGCTGTTGTTCACTGGAAGAGTAGAGTGAAAGAAATAGTTAAAATTTTTTTGGTAGCAATTAAAATGCTAAAAATCAGTATTATTGGCTTTATAAAATTCTTATGTTTGTTCAAACCTGTTTTATTCATTCTGGCCTTTCTTAGCTCCTGGACTCTGGATGTTTGTCAGAGACTGAGGAGAGGAATGAAATGGTAATCCACTGGTAATCTCCAATAGATTAGGGAGATTCTGGTTTACTTTATGTGCTAGACTATGAATGGCTTTTTGTACAGATATGGAAATAATTTTAATGAAGGTGAAAATGTGTCCTGAAAGTATACAAAAGTACAAATGGATAGTAAAAAAGTAGGGAATAAAATTTTATACAAATCATAAAATGAACAGCCATATGGAAACCTTCATTTCCAAAACTTGATTTTTACTTGAACAGATTTTAGTGGTGTTCAAGTATAAGGTCATATCCTATGAGTGTATGCAACACTAATATTCCAGTACTTTAACTGTTACGTATAAAATCTGTATTCATTTAATTATACCAAATCTACATTTCCAGCCCACATTCTCTCCTAAACTCCAGACTCATGAATTTAATGCATTCTTGACATCTCCACTTAGGTGCCCCATAAGAATTCAACTCCGTGTGTTTGGAACTAGCTCATCATCTGCTTCCAAACCTATCCTGGGGTATTCATCTGTCCCTGTGAATGGTAGCTAGGATCCCAAGCGAGAAATGTCTAACAGCTTTGGTGTCTCCTTTCCTCCAAATAACCAAACACTGGCAGTTCTACTTCTTAAATTATTCCTTAAACATGTCCACTTTCCAGTCTCACTTTCCAAAAGTTTGCTTTTTTTTTAGGTCATCAGAATGTTTATGCAAATCAAAGGCAACACCACCAATTGCTTCCCATGTTCCCAGACCTGCCACTTTCTAATTCGTTCGCTGTAATCATAGTGACCCTTCTCTAGTACTAATCCAGTCGTTCAGTGCCTTGCTTAAAAATCCCTCCGGGCTCTTCCTAGCCTTCGAAAGGAAGTCAAAACTCTTTAATAAAGTTTATTTGGCCTGACTGTCCTCTGTAGTGTCATGTCCTCTCTTCCAGACATTGAGTTTTAATCCCCCATAGTTCCCCAGATGAGCCATGCCCTCTCATAGCTTTTTCCCCTGCCTAGACTCCTCTCACATAGTCACTTCCTCACCAGCCTCCTTTACCTTCCTTTACCAAACTAATTCCTTCTACCTTTCAGGACTCCACTTAGAGGCTCCCTCTCCTGGCAGCTCTCCCCAACTGCCCAGATTACCTATAAGATATCCCTATCCTAAACTTCTTACTGTATTCACCAAACTTTATTGCAAGTCTCTATTTAATTACATGGCCACTTGACTATACAATCTTTGAGAACATATAGTTTGTTTTCTTTACCATAATATCCCTAGTGTTTAACATACCGTATTCATAAAAGGCATTCAGTAAATATATTTTAAATCAATGTGTGAGCAAATTTAGTTATTAAATATCGAACAGTTCTTTGAAGACAATCCCAAGAAGACAGTTAAATTCAAAATAACTCAATATCCAGAAAAGGTTTTTAGAATATCCTGTTTTTATATTGTATTCTATGTCAATTAATATGGTGATTAAAAAATAAAGAAGTGTCACATACCTATTTTTCTTGGATTATTAAATAGACATATGCAAATTTTACCAAGTGAATGATTCTGTATGGGGGAGGATAACAGAGTGTCAGATATCACAGAGATTCTAGGAATGTTGGATTGAACATTGCAGAAGAAACCTTGTAAAGACATAGGCAAGCAAAACCAAAATAGCCTTATATTTTAAAAGCCTTATTCTCAAATCCTTACTATAATAAATGTGAATTTAACCATTAAGAAACCAAGTTATCCCGGGGCGCCTGGGTGGCACAGTGATTAAGCGTCTGCCTTCGGCTCAGGGCGTGATCCCGGCGTTGCGGGATCAAGCCCCACATCAGGCTCCTCCGCTATGAGCCTGCTTCTTCCTCTCCCACTCCCCCTGCTTGTGTTCCCTCTCTCGCTGGCTGTCTCTATCTCTGTCGAATAAATAAATAAAATCTTAAAAAAAAAAAGAAACCAAGTTATCCAATATCAATTGCATTTATACTCAAATGCAGATGAGAAGTGTGAGAACAGTTTAGGAATCTCAAGAGTCTGCCAATATTTAAACCATTGAATGATGTGTACATTATCTTTACCATTTCCTTTATTTCTCTATTTCTTGCATCTCTGCATGGGTTCTTTGACTGAAATCCTATGGTTTAGGAAAACTACAAGTTTTTTTTGCTTTCCGTGTGTGGAGTTGAATGGGTTAGCCATGTTGTGCCTATGACTACATTTCAAGTTATCAGGACTCAGCAGCATTGTGATCCAAATCTTCTAAAATTAATCATTAGACCACAGAGCAATTCACTTAATTTAGCTATTTTATGTAAAGCATTCCAAAAATGTATCAGATTATCAATAATCTTAGGACATGTCATAATATCAAATAAAAATAGCAAAATGTGAGCTTCTCAAACTGGAGGATGCCCAGGAATTAGTCAGTGCTACAGAATAAATTTTTTGGACCTTACATAACTAATGAAAGTCCTATTCCCTCTCCTACCCATACATTTTTTTAGGTTTGTCTCTGGTTAGCTTCTCCTCTAACCACAACTCAAGAGCAATTCCTACTTAAAGTATTTTGTCTCAAACTTTTATTGCATCCTAAATTAGGCTTTTCTCTATTTTGGCAGTTCTCCAACTTTTTTCCACTTCACACAGGTGAGGTACATTCACATGTGCAGCACACATGGAAACACCCAGATTTCTGGCTGCGACATAGATTTAAACAGTTCTGTACAATTTCCTGTGGGCTAGCTTATATTCCGCCCTGATTCCCTGTTACATGATAGACCCATCCATACGGCTGTTGTGATGCGTAGGTTGAGCACTGTTAAAACTGTCGGACACTGGGTCAAGATCAGAATTTCTTGATGGCATTGGGATGACAATCAGAGCTCTGGAAGTAATTGGTAAATAAGGAAAGATGCTCCTTTACTATTCTTCCTCAGTAGTCTGTCATAGTAACTTGCTAAAAGTCATGTTAGAAATCACCTGCAATATGGCTTTAAAACTTGAAGCAGTTGGGAGTGAAAACTAATAATACTTCCTACCAAGGTGGACCTAATGAATACAGAACCTTCATGTAACGGGCATAGGATTCAAAGTTAGAGGACTTAGATTTTAGTATCACTTTTACTCATTACTAACTCTAACTTTTTTTTCCTTCTGTTTCCATAGTACTTAGTCCACATCCTTGAAATAGCCACCACATTGTATCTGTTTTTCCTTTTAGGGTGGAAGCTCCTGAGAACAGAGGACTGATAAAGGTCTTCTTGTGTCCTCAAAATCTACTACACTTCATTTTTAGGGCTTCATTCTTTTTCTCTAATAGTAAGGTATATACCTTATTGGTGTGGTGTCTTCCTAGTACGTACGTACGTACCTACCTACCTACGTACGTTCGTTCGTCTGTCCGTCTGTCCGTCCTTCCTTCCCCTCCTTCTTTCCCTCCTTCCTACCTTCCAAATACAAATATTTTTTGAGCAATTGTTCTGTTCTAGGAACTGATGAAAGAACAGTGAACTAGACAAAGTCCCTGTCTTTATGGGGCTGACTCCCTAATAGGGAAAATTCTTGATTTAGATCCAGTTCCATGTGCATTCCTTTTGACCTCTATCCGTAACCCACCAAAGAAGAACTAAATTACAGAGTTACTCTGGGGTTATAATTCCTCTGGATTTGAAGAATCCTAGGGACAAATAAACTCTTGGACCCATCACTACTCAAGAATATCTTAGTGTTTCTAACCTCATGTGCTCCTGTCAGAGAGCCTACCAATTCTCTGCTTCCCAAGATTCTGCTTTCCCCTAACCCATCATTAAGCTTTGAATACCTCATCACAGATCCTTCTATTTACATTTCTCATTCTTCAGTGAATGTTAGTGCTATACAGTGGAAAAAAAAAAAGAAAAGAATTCCCATTATACTAACTGACTGCAATGCTAGAATGTATCTGAATTGAGCGCGTAGTTTTCTTTTGAGGAAAACAGTATAGAAACCAAATGAATACCTATATTCTAGGTCAAACTCATATTTGACAATCTCTCTGAAACTTGTTCTTTAGCAGCTTAGGCTGCAGAGTGTGAAACATGAAGTTCTTTTCTTTTTAAAAGCAGTAATTAAACTTGATAAGAGAGTAAACAGAAATCTCAGCAAAGATGGTTTAAAAAGAAAGATAATTTCAGAAAACAGAACAATTTCTGGAACCTAATTTTATCCTGAAATCAAAACCACTTTAAATTTGGGCACAATTAAATATTTGCCTTTCCACAGGTTATATATAGTTTCACATTAAGATAATTTGTTTTTACTCTGACTCCAAACAGGCATGGCACCAAACTGGTGGAGAAAAATTATGGAAAATGTTGCGCAAAGTCTTCTGACAAATTAAATAACACAGGGCAAAGGGTAGGAATTATATGGTAGAATTTGAGGACATTATCTTAAAAATGACAAGCTTGTATCGGAGCCTCAGAGTTCATCCCACAAACTGATAGCAGATCCAATAGCAAAAAAAAAGCGTTTATGTGAAGTGGGATGTAAGTAGATTAAAAGAAGGAATATTGACTAAGTATATATATAGTCTTGTTAGTATAGTTGAAGCCAGAGCTACCAAACATCTGTTCAAAATGCAGATTCCAAGTATCTGCCCACCCAAACTCCTGAATCTGATATGTTCTTTGGAAATTGCAGTTGAGAATGGATACCCTTAACAAGATTGAAAAATATCTTCTGCTTACTCCAATGCAAGTATGTTCTGCTTCTATGTTGTTCTTAGAGATATCAAAACTAAAATGTGTTTAAAATGCATTCCCCTCCCTATTTGGAAGATAACAAGAGCTGGTCGTCTTCAAATGAAAGCTCAAGGAAGAGCTCTAGGATACATAGTATTGATGCCTCTTTATTGGTTACCATGCTATTCTAGTTCTGCAACAAAAGGCCCGATGGAATTCCCAGTTGCATGTTCCCCATGTAAGTTTTCTCCCTGCCTTCACTCTTCTCTTTCTCTACCTCTGGTCTATGACCACCACCAGACCAATACATCAGAAACTGAACTTTTGTTACTTCTGTGTAACAAACTAGCCTCTAATTCCTTAAAAAAAAAAAAAGGAAATTTCTAACATATGCTTTCACCATCTTTAAGTCATTTTAATTCCCCTCCCAGTGCTTGCTTTCTCAGGTCTCCAAAACGTGGACCAGGATTTCCTCTTCTGACAATCCATGCAAATATTCATCTGTTCATTACATAGACAAGCAGAATGCTATGATTATGTGTCCTTTCCTGTTTGGGTTTTAAATGCTTTCTCTTTCTAATTGATTTTTCCACTGTCACTATCTTTTCTGTACTTTTTTCCCTTTCAAATGCTGTATTATGTTATGTATTCAATCAAGTTTTTAATTTTTCCAAATACCATCCTTGTAGTGCCTTCTGCTCCCTTGCCTCACTCAGGGTTACTTATAGGTTGTATATACTATTTCTGGGTTCTGTTTTGTTTTTGGGGTTTTTTGTTTTTTGTTTTTCCTGTTTCTCTCTTTTGGTTTTCTCTTTGGTCTTACTAAAGTTTACTTTGAAGTAAATTCTTCATAAAAGATATTTGTGGGGTAAAATTTCTGAGTCCTTGTCTGAAGTTTTGCCCCACCCCCTGCCATTTGCTAGTTTAACTAGGTGCACGACTCTGTATATTTTCCTCAGAACTTTGAATCACTCTTCCACTATCTAATTAGTATTGTTCATAACATTCTGATACTTATTCCTTTATAGGTTGTCTATTTGCTTGTTTTTCATTTTTTTTTGTTCTTTTCTTTTCTCTGTTTTTGACATTTTCTCTGATTTTGATCAGGGGTCAATAAGCTATGGCCCATGAGCCAAACCCAGCCCCCAGCCATTCTGCACCTGAAGTTCTGTTGGAACCAGTGATGCTCATTCACTTACATATTGTCTATGGCTGCTGTTGTGCTGTAACAGGAGAGTAGAGTAGATGTGACAGAGACTGTGTGGTCTACAAAACCTTAAGCATTTACTCTCTGTTCCTTAACAGAAACTTTGTTGACCTCTGGTCCTGGTATTCTGAAATTTCACAATGATTGGTCTACATATATTACTTTTCAAAAAATGTATTTGAGCCAAACCTGCAGTGGATCTTTTCCATTTGAAGATAGTTTTTTAACTCTGGAAAATACTCTTTTTTTTTTTTATGTTTCTTTGCACATTTAATCCTTCATGTTTATTATCCTGTCTGGAATCCCTATTAGTCAGATATAGTCTTCATGAATTGACCCTCTTGAGTTATTTTTCTTCCTTCATATTTTCTCTCCCTTTGTCCCTTTGCTCCCTAATATGAGGAATTTCCCTATTCTTATCACCCAACTCTCCAGTTAAATATCTTTAAATTCCATTCATCATTCACATTTATTTATTTATTTATTTTCTGATTTTTATTATTCATAATGTCTTTCTTGTGTTAAATTTTCCTGACTGATTCTTATGTTCTTATCATCGTTCTTCACATTTTATGTTTCAGGCTTTTCTGAAAAGAAGGCTTATTCTTCATGGCCTAGTTATATTTAAAACTTAGAAGTTCACTGTGATCTCTGCCCACATATTTGTAGCCTCATTTTAGGGAGCCAGCTTTAATCTTTCAGGTCCCAGATGCTTCATTTAAGAGAGATATACCCATGTTCCAACTCCTATGTTGCCTTCTTAATTTTCATCAGAGAGGTCTGTTTACTTCTTTCTTTGGCTTTGGGTTAAATGATCGTTAGGGTTCTACCTTTAGCTTCCTCTGTCCTCTCGATCTCATTTATCTTGTGTCCTCTGACATGGAGCCTCTCTTGACTTCTGTGGGGTAAAGACTCCACTCTTCCACTTGGAGGAAGCCCGTTCTTAATATAGTCTAGTTCATGGCTGTATGTGACTACATTAACTATCACTCTATCCATTCTACCTTCCAGAATTTTAATGAGATCTCTTGCTCATTTTTGTCATCTTTATGGTTATAGATTAAAACCTGTTTTTAATCCTTTGTGAGATTTTTGATGAGGTCTGTTTCAGTGGGGATATACATGTGTACTCAATATATCTTCTTGAAATAGAGTTGCTGGGTGTCTTTTAATATCATGTAAAATCTCTGAAAGCATTTTCTATATATCACTTCCATGGCATTTCTTTCCTTCTTGGTCATGTTCTATTTCTTTACATATTTCTTTTACTTCCTCTTTAGACCATACTCTGGAGATAGATGAATCTAGGCACAGGCAGTGTCTCTTTAATAATAGTTGTTGAAGAAATAAATTAATGAATATAGAGAGGAAGTTGAGAGGAAGGAGTCTCTTGAAGAAAAAAATAGAACTTGCTGTGTGGCTATAGAATTTAGAGTTTACCATCATCTTCACCTTTCCCCTAGGAATCCTAATGCCTAAATCCTAACAATATCCCTGCCTTTGGAACAATTCTAAGGAAACAAAAGTAAATTATATTGTGCCTAAAGGATGTCTCAAGAATTTTCTTTATTTTATGTGGTTAGCCTATAATGGAATCAGTCACCATGGCTTTTCCCTTTTGGTTTAATAACCAAAGAGACCAATATGAAAAGTATTTCCTAGAGGAAAGAGATAAAAGGTAAGTGGCTTGAATAGTTTTCCTGTGGTATATGGAGTAACCAACTACATCGTTGGCAAAGAATATTTGCACTGGTTTTAATTATGAGGAAAAACCAGTCATGATAAGCAATCAGCACTTCAATTTTTGGATGAAAGCTAAATATGAATGTCCTGTGGTCACCAAGGGAGGAAGCTATGGAATTTGTAAAGATGACTGAAGCTTCTGGAGTTATGCCAGTCACCCTTGCCGAGACTCAGGACTACATTCAAAGCTAAGCTGTTGTCTTGAAATCCTCCAGACTAGAGGTCAGTAAAGACAATCTTCTGGACTTCTTCAAGAAGAAGGCAGCATTGGCATTCAAGGGCATTCAGCAACTGAGTGGCTTGTGCTTGGATGGCTGAAACTTCAAATTATTATGCTAAACACATCACGTAACTCAAATAGGTAATAAATTTACAGACCTAACAGTCTTCCTGCAAATGACTTTCTCTTCTTTCTCTCCCTGAAAAAGAAAAATATAATTTTAACTTTGTCTTCTCTCTTCAAATTGTTCATCATTGCTTTAGGGTACACAAGTGAATGTGTATTTTATTACCAATCTCAATTTATACTGTTTTCTGAACTGCAATTTCATAGCAGTTTGTCAATATTATCTTTCTAAAAGGAACCAAGCAAACTGCCATGATGCATTCTTAATGGCCTCCTGGTGATAATTAAAATGTCACCTCTGAAATAATAGCCTGCTTGTTTTACCTGACTTAAGTAACTGCTCAGTTTTACTTAGACTGCATTGCTCTTTCCATATTGAAGACCTGTACTTAAAGTAATCGAAGAATGTTGTATTTCTTGAAGTGTAATAAAACTGCAAAAATCTAATCTTTGCCTTCTCCAAGATGGCCTCATTCGAGGAGCATTTATAGTGCAGTTTAGATGACACCTGGTATCTTTTGGCTCTCTAATCTTCCCTGCCAAATCTACCACCATAGGGACCACCATAAGAGAAGGGACAGAAACTAGATTCAACAAATTGCTTTAATGTGGCCACCAGAAAAATCTCCTTATCCTTATCATAGAGAAGTAGTGGTGTAGGATAACAGTATTTCCAGAGGAAATACAGCATTGTATTTAAGTGCACAAACTCTAGAGTCCTGTTGGCTGTATCCAAATCCCAAATCCATCACTTATCACGCATGTACATTCTGAATAAGTTTCTTAAGTACTCTGCTCTCAGTTGCTTCATCTGTGAAATGAGGATAATCGTCCCTTCCTCGTAGGGGTTTTTGTGAGTTAGTTGACATAAAATGCCCATAGGCACATAATAAGCCCTAGGCAAGTGTGAAACATTTTTTTTTTCATTATTGTCATCATTAAGTTTAGAAAAATACTTGCACGGTGGATTTTTGAGGGTCCACTTCAAAATGCTATGGACCAGACTCTATAAAATTGCCAAGGTCATCTTTGAAGTAGGTGAGGAGTTTGGGGAAAAGAATACAGATTTTTTCCAGGTTAAATACATTGCTGTAAGAAATCACTGGCGTGGGGGCACCTGAGTGGCTCAGTTGGTTAAGCATCTGCCTTTGGCTCAGGTCATGATCTCAGGGTCCCAGGGATCGAGCCCACAGTGGGCTTCCTGCTCAGCCTCAGCAGGGAGCCTGTTTCTCCTCATTCTGCCTGCCACTCCCCCTGCTTATACTCTTTCTCTCTGTCAAATAAATAAAATCTTAAATAAGAGGAAGGAAGGAAGGAATGGAAGGAGGGAAGGAGGGAGGGAGGGAGAGGGAAAGAGGGAAAGGGAAAGGAATATAATCACTGGTGTGGCCTCGTGGGTTGGGCCCTGCCCTGGTAGTCAGGAGGCTTGGGAATTCCAGCCTGTTCAGCTTGCTTATGTTGGCCCAGTCATTTGTCCTCTGTCAGCCTCAGTTTCTTAATTTATAAAATGAAGATGTTGTACTAGATGAACTCTGAAGTATTTTCTGCACTGCAGTCCTGTCTTTTAAATCAACTGTTTGTAAATCAAATCACATTTGGAGTGCACTAAGGAAATTTGCCACTTTCAAGAGAACCCTGTGATGCCTGGAAAGCACTTTGTTGTGGCAAATCCTCCCTGCTGATTCTGGCATGTAAATGTGGCTGTTCCAAAACCAAGTTTATTTACACCCTGCACACCTATGTTGCTCTCCCACACATGCCCAAAGCAAGAAGTAAGATGCTCTCATATGAGCTGGACAAGTCATCTGCAGCAAGCTTGCAGCCTTCTCTTGGCTCAACATGAATACACCTGGGCATGCAAGTTGTTTGAGACTAACTTAGCACCCTTCTTCACTCCTGGAGTGTTGCCCAGATTCTAACTCCCATTTGCACATATGTTATCTGCCTCTACCTCCTACTGAGTCATCTTCCCCTCTCCCCCTACCCCACACACATTGGCTTGTAATAAGCCATGCATATTTCCTATTACCTAAGGGATTTTGAAGTTACTAATTAAATTAAGTTTACTCCTTAGGGGGAAACCCGTACACATACACTCCAATTCATGCTTTGAAGATAAACATTTAATTTTTCAGTGCCAAAGAAAATGAAAAGGGGAGAAATATGATAATTGAGATAAAATGTTCCTCTGGATAATTGTCACATAACAAAGATGATAATTAAAGTGTAGGATGGGGAGAAAAGAAGACTAGCATTGAACAGGCACCTATTTTGGGGGTCCTCTTATACTAGATGTTTCTCAGCAATCTTTTATTTTATTTCCAGAAGATAAGCATTGTATTCCCTAGTTTACATTTTGTTTTTAAAGTTCCACAAAGATTCCTGAGCAAGAGTTGCACACAGCCAGTAAATACTGGAACACTGCACATTGATATCACCATAAGAGGCTTCATTCTGTTTCCTGGAAGTGTTCAAGACACCCCTCTTGTAACTAAAAACTGAAAACAAGCAAAACTGCTGTGTTTATCTGCAAGCAATATTACTAAAACCCATCTTTAATATGCAAATTTATATTTTTACAGACCAATAAGATTATAAATCCTCTGGACCTTTAACTTAAAAAAAAAGTTATCTTACTTGTTAGGAACATTGTTTGAACTTACCATATCTTTCTGTTTTTATATTGGGGAAGATTCTTTCATGCTACTGCCAGATATTTGCTGCCTACAGTTGTAATCCAGACAAAATGTAGAGAATGATACATAACACCAGCAAATAAAATGTAATCAGATAGCTAGAGCTTAATTTACTGGTTGAATCCACCTACCTGAGGAAAACTCAGTTGGACTTTATGAAGGTGCTAAATTTTATTTGCAAATGCAATCTGGAAAAACACATTCATTTCAGATGCTTTTTTAAAAACAACAGCTGAAATGGATTTAACTGGAAATCTACAGACAAATACTAAGAAGGACTAGTTGAACATTTTAAAATGAATTGCATTTAGATGACTAAGTTAAATATAAGCATCAACTTACAAAAAAATATACAGGTATAAGTATTCTGTGATTCTTTTTTTTTTTTTTTTAAGCTTTCCATCATTGTTCCCATTAGGCATTGGTAAAACTATTAGCCAGAATACCCATTAGGATAGGTACCATTTAAAAACAAATAAACAAAACCCAATTAATGCAAGTGTTGGTGACGATGTGTAGGAATTGGAACCTTGTGTATTACTGGTACAGCCTGTACAGATGAGAATATGACAGTTACTCAAAAAATTAAAAATAGAATTACCATATGATCCAGCAGTTCCACTTCTTGATAAATGCCCAAAAGAAATGAAAACAGGAACTCAAATAAGTATTTGTACACCCATATTTATAACAGCATTATTCCCAGTAGCCAAAAGGTAAGAGCAACCCAAGTGTCCATCAACAGATTAACGATCAAAAAAAAAAGTGTTATATACATAAAATGGAAAAATTATTCAGCCTTAAATTCTGACACATGTAAAAACCAGTAGTGCTTTGTGGTATATATACACAATGGAATATTACTCAGCCATCAAAAAGAATGAAATCTGACCATTTTCAATGACGTGGATGGAACTAGAGGATATTATGGTGAGTGAAATAAGTCAGTCTTTGATTTCACTCACATACCATATGATTTCACTCACATACCATATGATTTCACTCACATGAAGTTTAAGAAACAAAACAGCTGAACATACAGGAAGGGAATAAAAAGTAAAGTAAGATGAAAATTGAGAGGGAGGCAAACCATAACGGACGTTGAACTCTAGGAAACAAACTAAGGTTTGCTGGGTGGCGGGACGGGGTAGTTGGAGGATAGGCTTTAAGGAGGGCACTTTATGTAATGAGCACTGGGTGTTATATGCAACTGATGAATCACTAAATTCTACCCCAGAAACAAACAAACAAAATCAGTAGTACTTCTGTACACTAATCATTTCTCTGAAAAAGTCATAAAAAATAATAAATCAACTCCATTTATAATAGTATCAAAAACAATAAAATACTTAGGAATACATTGAACCAAGGAAGTGAAAGATCTCTACTCTGAAAACTACAAGACACTGATGAAAGGAAAAAAAAAAAGACACAAATAAATGAAAGGTGTCTTGTGTTTATGGCTTGGAAAAATTGCTATTGTTAAGATGTCAGTACTACTAAAGGCTATCTATAGATTCAATGCAATCCCTATCGAGATTCCAATTGCATTTTTTTCAGAAGTAGAAAAAATACTCCTAAAATTTATATGGAGTCACGAAAGGTCCTGAATAGCCAAAGAAATCCTGAAAAAGAACAACAAAGCAGGAGGCATCACACTCCCTGATTTCAAGCTATACTATAAAGACTATAAAGCTATAATCATCAAAACGATGCATTACTGGTATAGAAACAGGCCAATAGACCAATGGAACAGAATTGAGAGCTGCCAAATAAACTCAAGCATATATGGTTAACTAATTCACGAAGACAGCCAGAAATACTTAAATGGAGAAAAGACAGTTTTTTCAATAAATGGTGCTGGGAAAATTGGATATTCCTATCCAGAAGAATGAAACTGGGCCCCTATCTTAACACTACTTACGAAAATGAACTCAAAATGAATTAAAAACTTACATGTAAGGCCTAAAACCATTAAACTCCTAGACGAAAACATAGGAATAAAGCTCCTTGACACAGACCTAGGTAATGATTTTTTGGATATGACACCTAAGGCACAAGAGATAAAGTTAAATATAAACAAGTGAGACTACATCAAACTAAAAGCTTTTCACATAAAGAGCTCATATAACTCATTAGCAAAAAATACCCAAATAACCAATTTTTTTTAATGGGCAAAGGACCTGATCTCTGAAAACAATATGTGAAAGGCCAACAGGTACACGACAGGATACTCAACATCCCCAGTCATTAGGGAAATGCAGTGTAAAACCAGAAGATACCACCTAAAGCCTATTAGAATAGCCATCACCAAAGAACAAATACTGGTGAGGATGTGGAGAAAAGGGAACCTTCTGCACTGTTGGTGGGGATGTAAATTGGTGCAGCCACTCTGGAACACAGTACGGAGGTTCCTCACAAAATTGAAAATAGAACTACCATATGATTCAGCAATTCTACTGGGAATATATCCAAAGAAAACAAAAACACTAATTCAAAAAGATGTCTACACCCCCATGTTCATAGCAGCATTGTTTGGGTGGGTGAATGGGTAAAGAAGTTGTGATATGTATATAATATATATACAACGGAAAATTATTCTGCCATAAAAATTGAGGAAATTCTATCATTTGCTACAATATGAATGTACTTTGAAGGCATTATGCTAAGTGAGGTAGAGAAGACAAATACTATACGATCTAACTTATATGTGGAATCTAAAAACAAAAAAAAAATCAAGCTTTTAGAAAGAGAGCTCAGACATATGGACACCAGAGGCAGCAGTCAAGGAAAGGGTGAATTGGAGGAAGGTAGTCAAAGTACAAATTTCCAGTGATAAGATAAATAAATTTAGGGATGTAATGTATAGCATGATGACTGTAGTTAATGCTGCTTTATGATGTATACTGGAAAGTTAAGAGAAGAAATCCTAACAGTCCTTATCACAAGGAGAAAAGATGTTTTATTTTTTCTTTCCTCCTTTTCTTGTCTTTTTATTGTATCTATGTGAGATGACAGGTGTTCGCTGAATCTATTGCAATAATCTTTTAACAATACAAGTAAATCAAACCATGATGGTATATGCCTTAAACTTGTAGTTATGTGCATCAATTATTTTTCAGTAGAACTGGAAAAAATATTTAAAATGATAACTTTTACATTATATATATCTTGTCACCCCTCCCCCCAAAAAACCCCTAAAAGACAAAGAATAAAAGAATCTGGGCAGAAGAAAAGAACGTAAGGGATTGTCCGCATTAGCTCAGTTTGCTTTGTTGCTTAAACCACAATTTACTCTTGGGAAAATTCAAGCTTTGGTTTCTTCATAAGTAAATGTTAATCATAGTCCCAGAGTTCCAGTTGTTTGAATGGATCAAATCAGTTATTAGATGTGGGGCGGGGGGAACCTCTTAGCTAGAACTCCTGATGTTAGTCCACAGTCTGTTCACATTTGTACTTACCACAGCTCTGCTTGCTAAGTTCCTCTCCAGATCGGTTCTGAGATGCTGATTGCATAGGATTCTTCATTTGTTGAAAAATGGAGAAAACTAACATTGCTGGGTACTTACTACATGCAGATGTTGGAACAATATTCTACATATCCCATCTCTAGTTTACAAAGCAGATCACACTTTTCCCATTTTGCTAGTAGAGTAACAAGCCAAGAAAGACTTAGAACTTGACCAAGGTTTATATAATTTGCTGCATTCAGACATGATTTGATGACGAATCCATGTCATCCTCTTAAAATGGATGAAAGAACAGAGTAAAGAGGAACTGGAGCCTTCAGATATTTGAGTATGATGGTCAGTGCTTAATTGGAAAGCAGTATCCTCTCTTCCATTCTAAATAGCCCTGTTAGATGAATACCAGAGTGAGCTTGCCTCTGTTCCAGCAGGGCTTTTGTGACAGAGCCCTTTCCTGTTGCATTCTCCCTTAATCACACACATGAATCTAGGGGGCTAACCTATGATAGATTTGAATGGCAGACATCAAGCCAGATGTAAAATCATTCCTCCCTGCTGGTTCCGATACCATTATGAGCTCAAGTTAGCTCTTTCCTTGGAAAGTCTTTTTCTGGAGGTTTCTTTATTCTTCATGCAAATAGTTTCCTGGATAGCTTACTTCACCTTTTTATCAGACTTTTCCAAATATATTTAAATCCTAGTAGCGGGCACCACTGAGGTTGAACCTGGGTATCTCACTGCATATTTTCAGTCTCATTTAAATCTCACAAAAAACCTGTGAGGTACATGTTATTATCTCTATTTTATAGATAAGGAAATTGAGCGGCTAAGTAACCTGCCATTAAACAGCTAAGCCATTAACATGAAACATTAAAACAGCTAGTTAGTGGCAGAATCAAGATTTGAGCCGAGGTCTGGCTAACATCCAAAGCCCGGGCACTCGATCACCTCCCTGGCTCACCTCCCAAGCCCCGTGGAGCTCTTATCCAGTACCAGCTCCCTGCTTTGACCACACAGCTCAGCAGTACTGTTTCTCAGGTGATGGCTATCACCAGCCCTAAATTACAACTGAGTTAGGTCTACATGGCACTCATCACCCGCATGTCTCATGTGCCCTGCACTGTGCTGATGCCATGCAAAGGGCATTTTAGATCTTCACAGTTTTAGGTGGGGAAATCGTAGTTTCCTTTGTGAGTCCTGACAGACTCCTGCCCACCTCCATGAGGCTAATACCCTGTTCTTTTTTTTTTTTTTAAGATTTTATTTATTTATTTGACATAGAGAGCCAGGGAGAGAGGGAACACAGGGGGAGTGGGAGAGGAAGAAGCAGGCTCCTAGCGGAGAAGCCTGATGTGGGGCTCGATCTCAGAACCCTGGGATCACGCCCTGAGCCAAAGGCAGATGCTTAACGACTGTGCCACCCAGGCGCCCTAACACCCTGTTGTTAAGGTTGACTCCTGCTCTAACTGAAAAACCTCCGTCCAGAGGAACCAAATGTCCCACAGGGCTGAGTTTATTCCAAAGCTATTCAGCTGAGCTAGGGGTCCCATGTTTAAATGTTTTTTAATTGTGGTCATATTCTGTTTGGTTTTTCCCATCACACACAGGTTATGTAAGCTTCCTATCCTAAACTGCTTAGTGACCTCTGCTATTTAGAAGCACTTGTATAATTCATTCTATAAGGGCATTGAGGCTCCATGCAGAAGGTGCACTTGTCTCCATTTGGCTCCTCCTGAATTCTCCATCATAAGGACTCAATTAGCATAGACAAGAGAAATGAAAGTGACCTTTAGGTTATCATTTCATTCTTTCCTGCCAATATATGATTGTTCTCTTCAATACCGTCCAGAGTATTACTGATTCTAATTATAAATGAATCAAGTGACAGGTCTGCATTTACAGTTTCCCCCAGGGGGATGAGGTCAGTACTCTCAGATATTTTGGCTATTCCTTGAAGTATTCGGCTTGAATCTAACCTTGTCTTTCATCACACTGTGCCTTGGTTGATGTTTTCAAGGAGATGTATTTTCACTTCATTGATACACTTGAAGGGGAATTTTTGCTTTTATCTATTTCTAAAAATGCTTATATTTCTCATAATAATTGTTTGGGTAAGAGAGGCTTATCTTTACTCTGACCAAGCTAAGTTCTGTTTCCCATGTGTTTTGGTACAAAGCTTTTTAGCAAGTCAGCTAAAGATGGGCTATTGAAAATATCCCCTACTTTTTCTCTATACTCACACTTTTTAACTGCTGACTTGAGTGGTGTCTGATATTAGAGTTTTCACTTATGATAAATGAATCACAGAATTTCAAGTCTGAAGAAAGGTGAGCAGTAACTAACTTAGGGCAACTTGTTGCAAACACTTTATTTAACAAAAAGGAAACAGACTCCTGGATTTTAAGTGACTTATTCACATCCTAGCAAAGCAGTGACAGGGCCGTGTTCACAAACAGATCTTTCTAACTTATCGTATCCCCCACCCCCGCCGTTCCTCCTCCAAAATCAAACAGCATCATTGGCCCTATTTTTCCCAAGGCTTCTACAGTAGTAGTATAGTTAACATAATGCTCACTGCTATGATAAATATGTCCGAAAATCTCAGTGACTTAACACAATAAAAATTTATTTCTTGCTCAAGCAATAATCTATTGCAGCTGTTCCTGGTTAGATAGCTCTGTTTCAAGTGTTCACTTAGGGATCAGACTCCTTCCATCCTGCGTCTCTGTCATTTCAGCAGGTGCCTTCCAATCTGGAGTTTTCTCCATTTGGCTGTCATGAAAAAGAGAATTAAGGATTACCTGGGAAGTTTTTAAAAATAAGGCCTGGAAATAGCATACACCACTTCCATCCACATTCCATTTCCAAAATATGCTTGTCCTCTACACTAAGGGTTCAGTCATGATCTTTTTTTCTTTTTAAAGATTTTATTTATTTATTTGGGGGGGGAGTGAGAGGGAAAAGGGTCAGAGGGAGAAGCAGACTCCCCGCTGAGCAGGGAGCCCGATGTGGGTTTTGATCCTGGGACTCTGGGATCATTACCTGAACCAAAAGCAGTCACTTAACCAAATGAGCCAACCAGATGCCCCTCTTTTTTTTTTTTTTTAAGGTATAAAACCATTTTACAGATCCCCAGTTGGAGACTTTCTGTTCAGTGAGGAGAAATATATTCAGACCTAATGTTTGCCTATCACTGATGCTTCTGTTCACCTTCATTTTCCACCTGGTTGCTCTTAGAATCCTTTCATACCTTATGCCTGAAGCCTAGTTGAGGATTTTAGTTACATGCTACATTTCTAATGTCAAGCCATTTTTTTTTAATCTAGTTTACTTTGCGGAACTGAGCAAGAAAGCTCTGCTTTTGCTACCTAGTCATGTAAATATGGGAAGGAAATGCATCACTGCATTATTTAGTTTGTAATTTTTCTCTTGAAAAATACTTAAGTGAAAAATTACTGCTCTTTAAAGAACAGTGTTCTTAAAAAGTTGCTTTTTTTTTTTAAGATTTTATTTATTTATTCGACAGAGATAGAGACAGCCAGCAAGAGAGGGAACACAAGCAGGGGAAGTGGGAGAGGAAGAAGCAGGCTCATAGTGGAGGAGCCTGATGTGGCTCGATCCCATAACGCCGGGATCACGCCCTGAGCCGAAGGCAGATGCTTAACCGCTGTGCCACCCAGGCGCCCCTAAAGAGTTGCTTTTGTCTCTACCCTTCCTGCTGCTGATTTACAGCCAAAGTTCTGTCCATATACTAGCTATGCACCTCTCCCCTCCTGGTATTATTTACTGGGGAGTATGAATCTTTGAATGGATAGAAAAGGATACTAATGGCAGTGAGGGTGTGTGTGTGCACAGTGGCCCTGAGAGCATCAGGAAGCCACCTTCTTACAAATGGAGAGAAGCAAGAGGTTGTCTTTACTTTCTCTGGTTGGAGAAGGCCAGGCATCCCCGAGGAAGAGGTCGTGGTCAAGGTGCTTGTACATCACCTGCCACACTCAAGCTTAGGCCTCCAGCTCTGCCTCGGGGTCTCTGAGTAGATATTTCTTCTGGCCTTCACCAAGTGTTTCTTAAATACCAAGTGTTTCAGCTAGTATAACCTCACGTCTCTGCGTGTTTTCTTGAACATGTTATTGAAAAGTAGAAGTTGAAATTATGAATCCCTAGCCACCCACCATCACAATTCAAAAATGCTGTAACTGGGAACTTTTTTTTTTAAATATGGCATAAAGTAGGAATCCTATTGAAATTAGCAGTGAATTGTCACCATCTGCACTCATGTTGTCATTACCTTGGTTGGGATGGGGAAGGAAGTGGGATGTTTGTTTGCCTATCAGTAGGCAGTCCTCACTGATCTTTTTTTTTTTTATGTCTTTCATTAAAAATAATTTCAAATTAAGAATAAACAATGTTATTAAATTTATCCTCATCAAACATCTGATAGAAATAGATAAAACCCAGCCTCTTCTGTATTCTGATCTGAATGCATTATTTGTAGGCATCAGAATCCACTTAAGATTCGTGCAGAGTACTTTGGAGTCATTTGCTGAACTAAAGTGTTTTCTAACCAGCCTTGGCAGCTGAGGATGATCGTAAGGGGATTGGACCATTCCCAATATTATATCTGTGGATTACACTGAAATTTGATGTTCTGAACCCTGCCTGTGCCCCAATTGGAATGAAGTATCCTGGTTCTTATTATTATGTACTGACAGTCTGTCTGGATTGCATTATATTCACCAACAGGAAACTACTATCACATAGCATTTGTAGGTGGTTCTGTGAGTAACATGTGACTGAACATGAAAATGATCACCTTGTTTTGAATGACCTGTTGGAGCACTGTAACAGAAAGAGCCAGGCATCAATACTGCCCTTATTTTTTTGTTTACTCTATTTCTATCCTTTTTTATTTTTTAAAAAGATTTTATTTATCTATTTGACACAGAGAGAGGCGGCGAGAGAGGGAACACAAGCAGGGGGAGAGGGAGAAGCAGGCTTCCTGCTAAGCAGGGAGCCTGATGTGGGGCTCGATCTCAGGACCCTGGGATCATGATCTGAGCTGAAGGCAGATGCTTAATGACTGAGCCACCCAGGCGCCCCTATTTCTATCCTTCTAATTAGTTACATGATAATATTGTTCTAGACTGTAAGTGATTTTTTTTCAAGGTGGCATACATTTTTTATATCATTATGTATTGATTTTAAATTTTAAAATTCAAAAGGAAAAGTTATTTCCTTTACTTCAGAGTTTTTGAGAACCATCTCATTGTAAAACACACACCTACATAATCACACACGCACACTTCCCTGTATTACTTACAAAAACTATATTACTTGGAAATGTTTAATCCTAAATTATAGTTTATAAATTATTTTGTTGAAAATATCAGTAGTAACTCCATTAGTTTATTCACTCACTTGCAAGTTTAATTATATGCCATATGTATAAAATTGGATATTGGAGAGTCATAGATAAGTAGTTGGTCCCTACATCACAATCTAGTGGGAAACAGATATGCAGACCTTTAGAATGTTCATCCATCCATCCACTATTCATCTTGCCGGTCATTGATATGTCCAGTATGTATTAAGCACCTTCTTGACCTCCGTCATTGTACTAGCTACTAGGAATATAGCTATGAAAAAGATCCGCGTTGTTGCAGTCTTCATGGAGCTTATGGTTTACCAGGAAGATCGGATGTTTTCATTACCAGACCTGGGGAAAATTTCAGAAAGGAGTTAACCACAGAGATGAGACTTGATGTGTAATAAGTAGAAGCTTTTTGGTAAAGATGTTCCAAGCCGTGGAACACAAAAAGAACACAGTGGACACAAAAAGTTACTTGGAAAAGCCTCTAGAAAACCAAATATGAAAATATACAACCAAGCAGGTAAGTCTATTGGATCTAGAAAGGAAAGGTTTCTTTTGGATGCTTGGAGGCATTCTTGTTCTGTTCTTCCGTCTTGTCAGCCCGGAGGGATAATGCCCCGCTCCCCTTGTGAGAGCCAGGAACAGTGGTTAATGAGCTAATTAACATTTCAAATGGAGGAATAAAAGGTGTTAACACCCTTACATCCACGGTTCCAGAAAGAGTGTGACAATACATTCAATTTAGAATCTCTAGAGGAGTCCTCTTTCTTCCTCTCTTTCTTTCCTCCTTTGTCTCTTCCCCTGTTTCCTTGCATAAATCCTCATCTTTTACTCTCTCTCCAATTCCATCTCTTTTGTCCCTTTTTCACTTACTCTTTCTTATTCTTTTAGTTTTCTGTTTTAAAAATATATTTTCTTTCTGCATCCGTTTTACCAATGAACTAATAGGCTTGCTATATGAATGTGTTTACATTGGTTTCCATTTGTTGTACTTTATATATATATAATCTTGTTATTATTGCATGCAATATTTTTATCTTCATAGTTCTCTGTCTTAAAATAAAAAGGCATTTTCCCCCATAAAGTCTTTTGTATGTCCTCAGTCTCGGTTTATGGATTTTGAGTTTTTCACTTTTGTCTTAAGCACAACCACAAAAAAGATTAGTAATATTTAACCATGTTTTATGATCATCCTAAGAAATTTACCTACTGTATGCCAAATTTTCCGTACTTAAAATGAAAACCGATATAATACACCAATACAGAGTGCAGTAGAATGCTCTTTTCTTTGGACCTTTATGCACAGTGTTAACTGGTTCCCATCATACTAAGGAACCCCAAAACAAAAATAAAAATCTCTTCTAAATAACTTCAATTTAAAAAATTCCTTGTTGTAAGATTTATTTTCTTTTAAAATTAAATCTAATTCTTCTAATTAAGGAAATATTACATGATCAGTATCGATAATTTATAAAATATAATGAAGAAATTCAAAACATCCATAAAATCAACAATTGTTCTCCCTTTTCAAAATTTAATCCAATCTTTATGATATTGCCTATTCCTGATTCTTAACAACAATATATTACCGACTCATATTAATCTTATATTCAACTAATGTAACCAGACTAACGTGAGTTCGCTTGTTGGTGAGTCACAGATAGAACCTACACCAGATAGAGTTGTCACACAAAGGAAATTTTATTTGCAGCAAATGAGATCACCAGGAATAACTTCCAAAGCTGTGACTGCCCAAGCAAAAGTGAATAGGTTCCTTTTATTTAGGGTTAGGATGACTGTTTGGATAGAGGAGCCCTGTCATCCTATATAGAGGCAGGCATAAGTCACCCATGCCCCTTAAGGAAACACGCCTATGCACACATTATGTTATGTAAATGAGGCTTGTGCTCCTCCTTGGGTGGAGATTTTAGTATTATAATGAGGTGAAGGTAGTTGTAGATTGTCCCCAAGGTCACTTCATGGTCCATCTGCACAGACGTGAATCAGGGTTAAGTTCCCACTGGTCTGGGTGGTCTGGGCCTGCCAAACCCTTCATCTGAAGAGTCGTTATTGCTTGGGGGTGGTTCAGTTTCCATCACAGGATGGTATTCCTGCTGGGTATTTTTCCTGAGTTAAGAGAGAAGCTGGAAAGACTAACTAAAGGAATAATGTGGTACAGAGGTGGGTGGGTACAAGCAGGTGAGCAGTAAAGTTCAGGTCTTGGNGAAAGGAAAGGTTTCTTTGGATGCTTGGAGGCATTCTTGTTCTGTTCTTACGTCTTGTCAGCCCGGAGGGATAATGCCCTGCTCCCCTTGTGAGAGCCAGGAACAGTGGTTAATGAGCTAGTTAACATTTCAAATGGAGGAATAAAAGGTGTTAACACCCTTACATCCATGGTTCCAGAAAGAGTGTGACAATACATTCAATTTAGAATCTCCAGAGGAGTCCTCTTTCTTCCTCTCTTTCTTTCCTCCTTTGTCTCTTCCCCTGTTTCCTTGCATAAATCCTCATCTTTTACTCTCTCTCTCCAATTCCATCTCTTTTGTCCCTTTTTCACTTACTCTTTCTTATTCTTTTAGTTTTCTGTTTTAAAAATATATTTTCTTTCTGCATCCGTTTTACCAATGAACTAATAGGCTTGCTATATGAATGTGTTTACATTGGTTTCCATTTGTTGTACTTTATATACATATAATCTTGTTATTATTGCATGCAATATTTTTATCTTCATAGTTCTCTCTCTGTCTTAAAATAAAAAGGCATTTTCCCCCATAAAGTCTTTTGTATGTCCTCAGTCTCGGTTTATGGATTTTGAGTTTTTCACTTTTGTCTTAAGCACAACCACAAAAAAGATTAGTAATATTTAACCATGTTTTATGATCATCCTAAGAAATTTACCTACTGTATGCCAAATTTTCCGTACTTAAAATGAAAACAGATATAATACACCAATACAGAGTGCAGTAGAATGCTCTTTTCTTTGGACCTTTATGCACAGTGTTAACTGGTTCCCATCATACTAAGGAACCCCAAAACAAAAATAAAAATCTCTTCTAAATAACTTCAATTTAAAAAATTCCTTGTTGTAAGATTTATTTTCTTTTAAAATTAAATCTAATTCTTCTAATTAAGGAAATATTACATGATCAGTATCGATAATTTATAAAATATAATGAAGAAATTCAAAACATCCATAAAATCAACAATTGTTCTCCCTTTTCAAAATTTAATCCAATCTTTATGATATTGCCTATTCCTGATTCTTAACAACAATATATTACCGACTCATATTAATCTTATATTCAACTAATGTAACCAGACTAACGTGAGTTCGCTTGTTGGTGAGTCACAGATAGAACCTACACCAGATAGAGTTGTCACACAAAGGAAATTTTATTTGCAGCAAATGAGATCACCAGGAATAACTTCCAAAGCTGTGACTGCCCAAGCAAAAGTGAATAGGTTCCTTTTATTTAGGGTTAGGATGACTGTTTGGATAGAGGAGCCCTGTCATCCTATATAGAGGCAGGCATAAGTCACCCATGCCCCTTAAGGAAACACGCCTATGCACACATTATGTTATGTAAATGAGGCTTGTGCTCCTCCTTGCGTGGAGATTTTAGTATTATAATGAGGTGAAGGTAGTTGTAGATTGTCCCCAAGGTCACTTCATGGTCCATCTGCACAGACGTGAATCAGGGTTAAGTTCCCACTGGTCTGGGTGGTCTGGGCCTGCCAAACCCTTCATCTGAAGAGTCGTTATTGCTTGGGGGTGGTTCAGTTTCCATCACAGGATGGTATTCCTGCTGGGTATTTTTCCTGAGTTAAGAGAGAAGCTGGAAAGACTAACTAAAGGAATAATGTGGTACAGAGGTGGGTGGGTACAAGCAGGTGAGCAGTAAAGTTCAGGTCTTGGGTCTCGCCAGTGACACTAAAACCCCAAACCTTATTTGTTGTTTGTTTATATTTTTTTTTTTAAAGATTTTAACGCCGGGATCACGCCCTGAGCCGAAGGCAGACGCTTAACCGCTGTGCCACCCAGGCGCCCCGTTTTCATATTTTGATCAGAAAAATGACTGCATATTACTAGCTTTCTCATGTTTTAGATTCCTTTTTATCACATTTGTCATTTTGAACTTTGGTTTTCCACAAACTTAGCAATGGCGCCTCCTTACCTTTGATCTGCATATATTTTATCTTTCCAGTTTAATGGGATAAAACAATACAAATAAGTTGCATAGAAGATATCTATCTTATTTCTTCAGAATCTATAATGTGGAAGGTGATGTGGAAAATGACCAAGAAAGAATTCTTGAGACATCTTCGGTGCAAAAAGATGGTTTTATTGAAGCGTAGGGACAGGACCCGTGGGCAGAAAGAGCTGCATTGGGGTTGTGACAGGTGACTGATTATATACTTTCAAGTTGGTAGGGGGTTAGGGACAGCACAGACCTCCAAGGTATTTTGGAAACAAGGTTTCCAGGACCTTGAGGGGGCTAGCTATTGTTAGGAAAAGACCATTGATTCCTGTCTAATAAAACCTTAGTCATGAGACCCTTCAGATATAATAGGGTGGGCCATATGCTTAGGGGATGATTGCCAACATATATCTTAGGGAAGCAGAGATAAAGGAAGTTTCCAAAGGAATTTTTATATGTTAAAGAAGACCTATAGGGTCCTGGGAGGGGGAGCAGGGGTAGGGCTAAGATTGCTTTTTTGTCCTTAGCAAAGTGTCAACTCAGAGGCAGCTGAGTTCCTAGGAGAATGTCACTCTGCCTGTTTCAAGGACTTGTCAATGGCTGTAAGTTGTAAGGAAATTTAATTTTTCCTTTGCCTTTGCTTCCCACATCAGAAGGCACAGTGTTTAAATATTAAAAATGATTGATTCAAATATAAACCCCATTTAATTGTAAGCATCTCAATGGAAGGAGAAAATTGTACATGTCACAACAGTACCACAAATGAGGAACCCAGAATGATAAAGACCAATAGTCCAAAAACCAATGTTATTCCCAAATTAGACACATTATAAAAGGGGTTTTTGTTTTGTTTTGTTTTTCATAAAAGGCCCCTATGAATTTAAAGGGTTGTCTTTATTCTACTTTTGTAGTAGCTTTTATGTAAACTTTTAATATTAAAGTAGATATAGATATACAGAAAAGTTACAAAAATAGTACAGAAGGTTCTTAGATACCCACGTCCAATGTCTGCTTTGATATGACGTTAGAGTAGTACATTTATTATAACTTCTGAACCCATTTTGATGTATATTATTAATTAAAGTCTATACTTTATTCATATTTCCTTAATTTTTACCTAAAATCATTTTTCTGTTCCAGGACCCCATCCGGAATACCACATTACATTTAGTTGTCTCCTTAGGCTATGATAGTTTTTTAGACTTTCCTTATTTTTGATGACTGCCAGTTTTGAGAAGTACTGGTCTAGTATTTTGTACAGTATCTCTGAATTTGAATTTGTCTGATGTTTTTCTCATGGTTACACTTTGGTTATGGATTTTAGAGAAGAAAACCACAGAGATAAAGTGCCATTTTTATCACATCATATCTAGGGTACATATAATCAATATGACTTGTAACATTATCACTGCTGATGTTGTGCTTGATCGTGTGACTGAGTGGCGGTCATTTCGAGGTTTTGCCACTATAAGGTTATTCTTCCCATCCCATCCCCTTTTCGCTCTATGGTTTTGAGGTTTTTTAAAAAGATTTTACTGATTTATTTGAGAGAGAGAGAGTGAGCAAGAGAGAGCACAAGTTGGGGGGGAGGGGAGAGGGAGAGGCAGGCTCCCCAGGACCCCAGGGATCATGACCTGAGCTGAAGGAAGCCACTTAATCGACTGAACCACCCAGGCACCCCTTCACGCTGTAGTTTTTGGAAGAAAGTCACTATGTGCAGCCCATACTCAGAGGGTAGGAAGTTAGGTGTGGCCTCATTGAGGGAGGGGAATCTAAATAAATCACATAACATTCTTCCGTGCGGGAGATTCATCTCTGTTCCCTCATTTATTTTATTCAAACATTTATATCAGTATGGACTCGTGGATTTTTATTTCATACTTTGGGTTATAATTAAACACTTGGGTATTTATTTAATTTTTCAAATTGTTCCAGTTAATAGCCCTTTTTAAATGGAATGATAGTGATAGTTTATTATTGTTTTGTGGTTGTATTTGTTTATTTGTTAACATCCCTACTGGGCCAATAATTTTGGCAATCCTGTGTTGTTACTTCAGTTCAGGGAGAAAGGCCCAGTGGGGATTCATTTTTCATTCAATGAAATTAAAAACACTAGGAACTACAGGTATTGATAGCAAATGTTTATTGAAAGAGAGTAAGATAATTTCTGGCTGATAAGTCAGGGAGATGATGTTATAGAGAAGGTGTGATTTAAGCATGTTTGAACATTTTTTAAAGATAGTACTTAATACATTTACTAAAGTTGAATATTGGAATTGATAATCCTTCTCTGCATACAAAACAGTTATTCACCCTCATCATCCTACCAGTGCCTAACACTGTATTTGGAACTGCATGCCTCCCTGTAATCCACATGTCTCATAACACTTCATTGTAGAGCACATTTATCACTTTCACTTGTGGTGAGGACTATAATTCTATTTTAGCAGGAATTCAAATTGAACCAGAATGCTTTCTCCTTCACCAAGCTATAGTTGTTGCCAGTTGCTTGATGATGTAGTTTAGTATTTATCCAGTGTCAAGATTTGACTATATATTAAGCAAGTCAGGCATCTCATTAAGTAGCCCTAATCTGTTACAGCTCCACTTTTGCCGGTGAAATTTCACCTGTTAAGATAAAATAAAGGTCTTGCAGTTAATTTGACGCAGTGAACATGTGTTTAAATTTTCTTACTCCCCAAATATCACTAAGATGACAGTATAAGTGGGAAAATATATAAACTCCTGTTGAAGAGGAAGAGGGGAGAAGCATCAGAAGACTGGTGAGGTCAACATGTTTTTCAGAATTGGGAAAGTAGATAGAGGAGAGTATCTGGCAAGAGCAAAAGAAGTAGTAATGAAATGTAAAAGCCTGTAGTAAGGAATACCAGTTAGGAAGTCAGCCTCCTCCATTCTGTTGCCTTCCCACAGACTCCTGGAGAGTCATTTAAATGGAGGCACTAGAGCTCGTTGATGATAGGGTGAAACCTGGAGCTTAGAGCAGGAGGAATGGTTGAAAGTCTGAAATTAGTTGATTCCCGGGTATCCATACCTACCATATAGCCAATTAATTACTCTTCTTCCTCAATCTATCCAAATACTAGATGGTTATTCTCTGGAGAAATCTCAACTGAGAAATGGGAGCCTAGGGACAAGAAGCAGAGCCATGGGCAGGGGCTTGGTGCCAGCCTGGAAATAGGCTTAAGGAAAGGTTTACAGCCCAGCTTCCAGCTAGACTTGGAAATTTCATGCAGGAAACTGGAGGATTCTTCTATGGAGAAGACACATATCTTCATATATCTGGAACTGGGGGATTCTCCCCTAGCCCCCCAATAAAAAACCAGCTCACCACCCAAACAATATACACTGAAAACCACCAGTGGACAAGCCCCATCCACTCACACAAATTACACAGTCAACATTTTATTGAATCCAATTTTAAATTCAAGCAAGGAGCACCAAACATACGATGAAGCCTCAAACCTGAAAGACAGAAACCAAAATGCAACTCCAAACAGAAACTCAGAAGAATTGGAAGCAAATGATGGTTTTTGAAGAAATTTTTTAAAAAGCAATAATTAATGTAGTAAAAAAGAAGCGATAGCTTCAGAATAAGAAAGATCATAGGAATTAAACACTTTAGAAAGTTAAAATTTAAAATCATTCATAATTATGACATAAAATTTAGTGCTGTTTACCAAAAAGTAGAAAATGAATGGATGATAGAGGAGGTCCACATTTGACTTGGAAGTCCCAGAGACAAGACAGAAATCAGAGGAGGAAATAGTCAAAGAAGAAATTAAAAGCTTAACTTTAGTTACCTCAAGATTCACTGCCCATCAAAAAGAATGACACACACATACATACACATGGAGTTGCACCTTATGAAATTTCAGGACAGCAAGGAAAGGAAGAGTCTAAAAGTTTCCAGAGAGGCAAACACTGGGCATATACAAAGAGTCAGAATAAAAATAGTGTATTTCTGAACAGTACTGGAAATAAGACAATAGAGGGGCAGGGGCGCCTGGGTGGCACGGCGGTTAAGCGTCTGCCTTCGGCTCAGGGCGTGATCCCGGCGTTATGGGATCGGAGCCCCGCATCAGGCTCCTCTGCTATAAGCCTGCTTCTTCCTCTCCCACTCCCCCTGCTTGTGTTCCCTCTCTCGCTGGCTGTCTCTATCTCTGTCAAATAAATAAATAAAATCTTTAAAAAAAAAAAAAAAGACAATAGAGGGGCATCTGGGTGGCTCAGTTAGTTAAGTGTCCAATTCTTATTTCATCTCAGGCCATGATCTCAGGGGTCGTGAGATCAAGCCCCACGTCAGGCTCCATGCTTAGTGTGGTGTCTGCTTGAGATTCTCCCTCTGCCCCTCCCCCTGCTCATGCCCTCTCTCTCTCTCTCTGTAAAATAAATAAATAAAATTTTTTAAAAAAGCAAAACAATAGAGTGAGGCCTTTAAAACTCTGAAAGAACCAATTTTCTACCTAGAAATACTGTAGCAAATAAAATTATTAATAGAGTGTAAAGGAGAGGAAATTTTCAGGTTAGATATTCAAGATGTAAACATTTGTTTGCAAACACCATTTCTTTCTTTCTTTCTTTCTTTCTTTCTTTCTTTCTTTTTCTTTCTTTCTTTCTTTCAAGATTTTATTTGCTCATTTGATAGCGCGAGAGAGAACAAACAAGGGGAGGGGCAGAGGCAGAGGGAGAAATAGACTCCCCGCTGAGCAAGGAGCCCGATTAAGGGCTCCATGTGGGGCTCTATCCCAGGACCCTATGATCATGACCTGAGCTGAAGGCAGATGCTTAACTGACTGAGCCACCTAGGCACCCCACCAAACACCATTTCTTAAGAAACTACAGGAAGATTGATCCTCCAAAAGAAGTAGAACCAGGATTCTAGGAAATGGGGCCATTAATGAAGGAATGAGTCTAGGAAATGCTCTGGTAATTTGTAAAGGGAGGTCCCGAGATTTCAGCTCTGTAGCAGATCAAAAGCACTTCAGATCAGAAGGAGAGAATCGAGGGCTCTAGAAAAGCATCCTCCAAGAGAAAAAAAGGGAACTGCTGAATTACGTAATGAGTTTGAGTATGTGGGAAACAATTGAAAGGTATTGTCAAAGAGTTTGAGGAGAAAGAACAATTAGTAATAAAAATAACAATAGCAAAGCAAACAAAAAAGGTAAAACAAAACTTGATTATTCAAGAAAGGAACTATCACAGAATTAAACTACTTTCCCTAGCAGTGAACAATATTTATATGCTCATAATATATAAACGCAGAATATTAAGTCAATAAGAAATGTGAAAGAATACTGAGGAATTATATAAGAGAGAGGAAGACTCTTCTGCCATAGTGTGCTGTCAATATGTAATATCTGAAATGGATAAGCCAAGAGTAATATAAGAAATGGAAATATGTGTTAAAGTGAAGTCAAAAAGCAAAATTAGCTAACAATTGCCTCCAGGGAGAGGAATTAGGGGTAGGTAAGGAAATTGCTCACCTTTATTAACGCTGTAGGACCATTTGACTGCTTAAATAATGTGAATATATTACTTTCAGAAAAAATTTAAAACAATTTTAATCATATATAAGGATAAATCAATGCTATGATTTCCCTGGAATATGCATTGTTTCAGCTACTTATTGCTGTGAATGTAACCATTCCAAAACCAATGACTGAAGCAACATTGATTTTGTTTCTCATGATTCTGTGAGTGGGCTAGACTCAGCTGGACAGTTCTTTCTGCTCAATATTGTTTGGCGGGAGGCCCTCATGTAATCACATGCAGCAGGGGGAGATTGGCTGGGGAGCCTCAGTCCTCCTTCGTGTGGTTTGAGGAATGCCTTCTTTGAGTCCAGCAGGATATTTTGGATTTCCTTTGGCATGATGGCTGAGTTCTAAGAGCATTCTGAGAAGGCCTGCCCAGCTTGCAAGCACTGATCGAGCTTCTGTTCACCAGCCTCTTACTGGCTAGTGTAAGTCCCAGGGCCAACCCAGAGTCTGTGTGGGAAGGTTCCAGGATATGAACATGAGGAGACATGGCCCATCAGGGGCCACCACTGTAACAAAATAGCACCTTAGGACTTTTGCCTCAGTCTAACATGCTTTATGTTCTCCACCAGGATTGGAGTTACACTTACCTAATGAGACTTAAACTACTTTCAATCTTTGATTTATATGAATATTCTTTAGAGTTGGCATCATTTAAAGGATACCACATATACTGATTTCCTTCATAATTAATTATATAGCATTAGATGAGCCATAAGCTCTGAGGAGCCCAGCAAGAGACAACATGAAAGCCACTAAAAATCTTGGCTGAACCGCTAATGACCCACAAGCTGTAAAGGAAAGAGATTTACTTTTCCCATTGATCATTTGTTATTACCTCTTGTTTAGTGTTAGGAGTATGTCTCTCATTTTCTTTTGATTTGTTGTATTAGAAACCATTTGTTATAACACTTCTTTTTACCTTGCAATCTATATACTGTTCCAGGAATTTTGAGGAATAGTGGACTAATAGTGAGAATAATTAATATATATCAGACATTAATTACATGCCAGGACTTTGCCAGATAGAAAATTCAATCAAGAATTATTATCGTTGCTTCCCACATACATTTCTTCCTCCGTTTTTTTTCTTTTTTTTCTTTATTTTCTTCCTCTTATTTTTCCGTGTTATTGTTATTATTTTCATGATCAAACAAAACACCTTGGAATAATTTGATTTTCCATAAAATCTTTTGAATGTCAGTTGTCATATTGAGCTGTCCTTGTCAGTGGCAATTACAGCTCTCCACCCAACATGACTATTAAAAATGACTGAAAGCACTTTGCAAATATAAGATGTTCCATAAACACTTTTTCCCAGTAGTCTACAACCCATTTAAATGGTATTTGATCTGGCATAAATTGCTATTTCAAGCATCTTTGAGCCATCATAAATTTGGATGCCTTCCTTGCTTTCTGGGTTTCAAATTCCCCAAATGTTCTTTATTGAAATCCAGTATTCATTCCAAAGTATATTACACCGAATTCAAGTTAACTGAGAACAGGAGCCAGAAAAGCCCCCATTGCCTCAGTCCTTCTTATGTTAATGATAAGAATTAGATCCAGGAGATCACATTTGATTAGATTATTTTCTCTCAATTGTGATGCTACTTCGGCAGGAAACTTTAGGAGGCTTTTTTTTTTTTTTAAGATTTTATTTATTTATTCGACAGAGATAGAGACAGCCAACGAGAAAGGGAACACAAGCAGGGGGAGTGGGAGAGGAAGAAGCAGGCTCATAGCTGAGGAGCCCGATGTGGGGCTCGATCCCATAACGCCGGGATCACGCCCTGAGCCGAAGGCAGACGCTTAACAGCTGTGCCACCCAGGCGCCCCTAGGAGGCTTCTTTATCTATAATTTACACGTTGAAGAGTGAAGGTGATAATAATTTCAATACGCACCAGGATAACAAGTTTATTTAAACTAATCAACATGACTAAGAGCATTTTACTTCAAGGAGATAATGCTGATTTTAACACTAGCCTATATATGGATACATGATAAAATCTTTAGCAATTTTATTTACTCAAGCTAAAATATGTGATATCTTAAGTAACCTAATTTTGCTCCAGTCCTATAATCTTTCATTTAAAATTTAAAAAGTTCAATATTGAATCGTTGCAACTAGATTTGCAATGTCAAGAACTAAAAACCACCACGGACGTTGAATTTGAGAATGGATTCAGGGTACAGAACAGGAAACTCAAAGGTGGCTTAAATCAAAACAAGCAAGGATGATATATAAATAATCTGTAGCAAAGAATTTCACTGCATATTAGATATTGCTAGTGCTTGAGTCAGAGCAGTCTTTAAGGATTATGGATATTTCTGGTAATCACTAAGCAAATACTCTTGCCCAGTATTTCTGTGGAACCATAGCCCCTCAGGTTACTTCATGGAGAAGAAAGGTTTTCTATCACACACACAGTTTCTATCCCAGCACTGCACACTGTAGTCCACTCCTGTAACTGTCAGCGCACATGAGATATTGGCAAATCTGAGAACTCTTGCCTTAAAAGACTTCTGCTATATTTAGTTAACCCTGTTTCCCTATTTTATTTGTCTGTGAAACTTTCTTTTTTCTTCCCTCCCCGCCCCCCAAAAATTCAGTTACTGTCTTCAGAATGAATACCCCCTGGCTACTTCAGGAATCCTTCTTCTAGGGATGATTTTAAGTTTCAAAGCTATGAAAAGTTATTAATGTTTCAAGAGTATTCACAAGATCTACTCACTTAGAAGTAGCAGAGTCCAGATTTTAGTGAGTTGGGTGAGAATAAATTGCAAAAGAAACAAATGACATAAATGCTTTGAGAAACTGGCAATAATCTCCTAACGCTGAACATATGCCCACACCATGTCCCAGCATTTCCATTCTAATCTGTTGGAATATACACATGTATGTGCAAAGAACAGAAATGGGCATGGCAGCTCTATTTAATAGTCTCGAGCTGGAAATAAAGCACATATCCCTCAACAAAAGAATGAAAAATAACTTGTGACATATCCAGGCAATGGAATACTGTGTAGCAGTGAGAACAACCAAGTACCACTACCTGCAAACATATGAAAAACCCTAAACAAGATTCTGATCAAAACAACCCAGACACAAAAAATATATACTGTATAATTCCATTCAGATAGTTTAAAATTTAAAAAGGACAAAAATGGGGCACCTGGGTGACTCAGTCGCTTAAGCATCTGCCTTTGGCTCAGGTCATGATCCCAGGGTCCTGGCATCGAGCCCCACATGGGACTTCTTGCTCAGTGGGGAGCCTGCTTCTCTCTCTGCCTGTTGCTCCCCCTGCTTTTGCTCTCTCTCTGTCAAATAAATAAAATCTTTAAAAAATTTTTAAAATGAAAATTAAAAAGGAAAGAAGTAGTCTATGGTGGGTAGAAATCAGAGTAGTGTTTACCGTGGTAGGGTGTCCTGACTAGGAAGGGTCAAGAGGAGACTTCTGAGGTTCTGATAGAATCCTATGTTCTTCATCTGGGTGTTTGCTTTGTGAAAATTCATCAGACTATACACTTAATGATTATGTAATTTTCTATATGCACACAAATCAGAAATCAGTTTTAAATGAATTAAAAGTTTAAATAAACCATTTTTGTGTTGCTATCAGAATGATTTATTTTACATTTTTCTTTCCTTTTTGCCCCCAGAATTGTTTTTTTTTAATGCAAGTGATACTGAACATGACTTAAATAAAATCTGCCCCCAAAAAGTCTGATTTCCCATATGCCTAGACATTTCACATATACTTTAGAGCTAACAGTGGCTTGCCATTAGTGTGTGGGTATGCCTGCATGTGTATGTGTATAACAAACAAGTTCAAGTAAAATATGGGGCTATGTGATGGAGTTTATTTAGCCGTTCATTTGTTCACTTAGTGATTGTTCTGGGCACTGGGAATATATGTGTGAACAGAACAGAGTAAATCCCAGCTCTCATAGGCTTGCATTTTAGGGATGTGAGAGAGAAATGAAATACCATATAGATAAAAACAATAAAATGTTAGATAGGGATAAGGGATATTAAGAAAATAAAGTAGAGTAAGGGGACAGTTGTGTGTGTGTGTGTGTGTGTGTGTGTGTGTGTGTGTGTGTTAGGAGATTACCTTCTATGGTCAAGGTGCGTGGTTGGGGAAGACCTCTCTGATATGGAGATACCTGAGCAGAGTCTTGAATGAAGTGAGGGAGTTACAGACCCATATCTAGAGGAAGATAAATTCAGACAGCAAAAACAGCAGGTGGAAAGGCTGGAGGACAGAGCATGTGCTATTGGTTCCAGAAACAGCAAGCAAAACAAGGCAGCAGGGGCAAGACGAGCTAGGGAGAATGGGGGCAGGCACTGGGCTCCTGCCTGGAGTGAGAAGGGAAAAGTTTGGAAGTTATGAGCAGAGGACTGACATATTCTTACTGGCAGTAATCAAGGATCACTCTTGCTTCTGTGTGGACACAAAACTAGGGAGTGGGGATGAAGGGGAGAAACAGGGTGACTGGTGAGAAATCCTTTGGTAATCTGGTTCAGTAGGATGGTTGAGGAATAGGGGTGAAGTGGTCATATTCAGGATCTATTTCAAAGGTATAATGACAGAATTGGGAATGTATTGGATATGAGGTATACGAGAAAGGAAAACAATCAAAGATGACTCCAGTGTTTTGGGCCCGATTAGAGTTACTTTTACATGGATTAAAGTTGTTACTTAGTGAAGGTTTTAGAGGTGGAATGTGGAAAATCAAGTGTTCCGTTTGGGGGCCCACAAAGCTTGAAATGCTATAAGACATCTACATTCAGAGGTGAACCAAGCAGCTGATATATGACTCTGGAGTTCAGAAGACAGGTTGGAGCTAGGGGTATAATTTTGAAAGTTGTTACCTTCTTGATGGCATTTAAAGCTGTGAGACTGAATGAGATCATATAGGAAATGAGTGTACAGAAATGAAGTGGTCGGAGGACCAGTCCTTGGGGACCTGAAACACTTCGAGTTTGGGAAGATCAAAAGGAAGCAGAAGAGATGGAAAAGCACGAATGAATAAAGTAGGAAGAGAACAGGACTGTGTGAGTTTATAGATGTAACCAAAACAAGAGGAATTATGTTGTCATGGTGTGGACAAAAGCCTGATTGGAGTAGGTTTTTGAAATGATCTGAAGAAGAGAACTGGTTCTATTCTAAGAGTAGCAGAGAATTGAGTGTTTGCTAGACGGAGGTGTAGGGTGGAAGTAGGATTTTCGAAAATGATGGCAGACATTCTAGCATATGGGTATATGGCCGAAATGATGCGGTAAGGAGGGGGGAAGCTGGTCCTGTAAGAGAACTAGAAGTACTTGCTGGAGTGATGCTCTTGAGAAGGTTGGAAGGAGAAGGAAGATGGGTGTCAGGAACATGTACAAAGTGTTTACTCTTACAAATGAATGTACAACCTAATTAAAGGATTGATTTTCTGCAATTTCTTTTCCTTTAAACCTAAATGTTTTATTGGATAGTTAATCCATCAGCTACCAATTAAACTAGAAATTTCTGTGAAAGAAGAAAAACGTAAACAACTCATTTGGCATGCATTGAGTTTGGTTGATATTGATGGACTGTTTGTTGTTACTGAGACCTTTTTTTTTCTTTCTTCCCCCTTTTTGAGAGAGAGAGAGAGAAGGAGTGCACAAGGGGAAAGAAGGGGCAGAGGGAGAGGAGAGAGAGAATCTTAAGCCAACTCCCCACTGACCATGGAGCCCAATGCAGGGGTCAGTCTCATGAACCTGAGATCATGACCTGAGCCAAAATCGAGAGTCAGACGCTTAACCGACTGAGTCCCCCAGGTGCCCCTACTGAGACTGTCAAGGCATTTGGAAAACATGGCTATATCTCTGTTTATATATCCTTTGTGTAGCATTCAGTTATTATCTAGAATAAAGCAGTTCCATTGGCGTTCGGATGTTTAAGAGCCTGTTCCATATTTCACTCTTCTGAGATAATAAATAAAAGGGGAAATAGAAGAAAAATGGAGAAAATAAAAACTTGAAAGTCAAGGTTGTCTATCAATTATGAATTTACTTTTTCAAAGGAACTAATTATTTAGAAATGCTAGAATAAAGGGAGGATAGTGGAGAAACCTCTTTGTTTTTGTAAACTACATGTTTTCTCATTTCATAACGATTTTATTTCTAGCGTTAACTATTTGTTTCGTATAGGTCAAACTTCTTGTGTTCATCTTATAAAAAGGAGAAATGGGTTCAGAATAATAGTTGGTTACTTTCCGTGTCTAACATAAGAAATCTATGACAGAAGTAGCGTAAAAATCTCAGCCTTGTAGTTTAGGCATTATGTTTTAATTTTAAGCTTCTTTTGCTTGATTGCATACATTTTTCTAGGCCTCGATGCTACAAATAATAGTTTCAGATCAATATAATTGACCATCTATGAGAAAAACTATTTTAAAATCAACTGTGTCATTCAGATTATCAAAAAGATGCTAAAGATGTGTTATCTGATGAAATTTTGTCTCAATAAAGTGTTAGGGCATTCCAAGTGTCCGTGGTATTATATATTGCTTGGATTGTGCCATATATAGCTTGCTAATTTGGAAGTGTCCTCTCTCCTGACCTCTGGATGTACTAGCCAGACAAATCACTTCAACTTCTGTTGTCCTCCTTTTGTCTACTCTGGCTGTCGATAGTAACCCTATCCTTTCTGTCATCCTGGCTGGAAAACTTGGTTAGTTTTCTCTCACCTGTGCCACTAGCCATTAGTAGGTTGGGATCAATCTTGTTGATATACTTTTCACACACTTATTCCTTTTCACCCCCATGCCTTTTCTCACACTCTGGAAAAAAAAAAGATCAGAAGTTTTTGATTTTCAAGGCCCCCAGGATCTGTCCTCCGCCTGATGTTCCAACGTTCTCTTTCTCCATTCCCTATTCACCTTGTATGCCCAAGAACATTGGTCTTCACCACTTCTTGAACATGCTCTCAACTTTCCTACCTCCATGCCTTTGCTCACAGAACCACAAGTTGGAGATGAAAGGACATTTTTCTACTGATTTCATCTGGGGAGCTACTCCCTCATCTCTGACTTTCTAAATGTCCCTTATCCTTGAAGGGCCATCCCGTGTGTCAGCTCACTTTCATCCTCATGACCCATCCTGGAATCACCACCCTGGCCCATGTCCTCGGTGGTGCCCAGCCAAGCACTATCCTCATTTTACAGATGACTAAACCAAGGCTCCAGGAGGTTTAACGATCTGTCTGCACCACAGAGCTCGCATGTGGCAGCCTTGGGATGCCAAAACCATGCTGTTTTAGGGCACTCACCTTCCTAAATGTTTTTTGACTGAATGAAGAAGTAAACTAATTTGTCATTTTCAATTTTTCCTAATGTAAAAATTGGGAAGTACTAAATGGTGCTTCTCTGTCACTAAGAGACTTGCAGGACTAGGAAAAAGTTGATTGTGAGTGACATCAGCTGAAAGATGAGAAAATAGGAATTTCTGAAAGAAGGCCAACAGTAAGGCTGTGTTGTCTGTGACAAGAAAATTGACTGAAAAACAGATATTTTCATCTTTCAGTTGCATGTTTTAATGGGACAATGGAAGAAAACAAATATCTGGAAATGACCTGGAAGAGCAGCTATTAAGAACTTAGTGTGGGGCGATATTTTTGGAGATTTTATGTATATTAATCTTTTATTTCACCATTCTTCAGGTTAAGTATTCCCGCAACCATTTTATGGTCGGAGAAAAGGGGGCCAGAGGGATGCAGTAGCTTGCCCTGGGTTAAGTATTAGCATTATAATTGGAATTCAGAGATAAAAGGCAGCAACATGTGCTGTCACTGATTTAACTGAATGGTAAAAATTGTGTAGACAAAGGATAACATATTTTGAGATCGTGTTTTGATCACACTTACATAAGTGAAGATAGCCTTAGGGCTTTTAAAAACAATAAGGACCATGGTTCTTAATTGGTTATATTAAAAATCCCATATAAAAGAATACGTTTACTTCAAAGAACTTAAAAAAGTTATCCAGATTCCTTTGCTAAACTGAAACCGTATCAGCTCTAAAATTGATAAATAACTGCATCCTTAGGCAGAATTAAAATTCCTGTCATCATCACAAAACTTCCAAGTGTTTAGTTGTTGTCATGAAAGTTGATCCAGAGCAAAACTTTCCCCTCATATTTTAATACATATTCAATATAAGATGTTGACTTTCAGAGTTGATTCAAGTCCATAGATTAATAGGATTAATTCTTAAAATATTGAAACATTGGGCAGAGTGAAAACAGAGGTAATCCTTTTTTCTTTTTTTTAAGATTTATTTGTTTTGAGAGAGAGAGTGTGTGTGATTGGGTGGAGGGGCAGAAGGAGAGGGAGAGAGAGACTCTGTAGCAGACTCCCTGTTGAGCCCCTGATACAGGACTCGATCTCGTGACCCTGAGACCATTACCCTGAGATCATGACCTGAGCCAAACCAAGAGCTGGACTCTCAACTGACTGAGCCACCCAGGCGCCCCGACAGAGCTATTCTCCTTGAGCTTAGTCTCTCCTTAGAAGAGTGTCTGGTCAGATTACCAGGCAAGTGTGCAGCATCCTTCTGCAGTAACCCAACACAACTCACCTGGCTTATGTACAGCATATTTGGTGGTGAACTTTTAGAGGTGGTATCTCTCCCATATCTACAAAATTTGAAAAATATATAGTTTCCTTTTTATGAAACAAATTAATTGTGTTCTGCTAACTTAAGTGTTGCCAATTAAAAAAACAAAAACCCACTACCTATTCACATATTACTTTGATCTGATCACATTTAATTTAGACCCCGGATTCTATGAATTAAATCAGATTTGAGTCTTATAGAATTTAGACTTATTTGCAGTCTCAAACACTGTGTTTGTGGTGAGAGACTACGGATTAGATGCACTACTGCTTACTATTTTAACTCTGATCTTGGTCATTGTATCGAGTTTACACACTTTCTTTCCAGTGACTGCACCTGTGGAGATCAGATTTGACATAGGCATGGGTAGTTTGATTTGAAAGGTGTGATCTGAAAAAGAATGTGGGCATTTTATCTTTGAAGGGGCACTTACTACTTCTAAAACAGAATTTATCACAGCTGTTAGAGTTGCCTCTGAGAAAAGCCATCTGCCCAGGGACTTAAAACATGGCTGTGGATGACTGAGGTCATATGGCACTGAGTTAATTTTTATTCCGGCCCTCGGCTCTGGCTCATTTCCTGACTCTCTTGAGTGGCTCTAGTTTATCGTTTTTTCATGCTCCTAGTTTTTCAAAACTCATAATCCTGGAATCAATGTTGCTTTGCATCATAAACCTAATGGCCAAATGCTTGAGGAGACTCTGCTAATTGTCACAGTGGCCAGGCTCAGGGAGGTGTGTGACGCTCCATGTGGCTTCACAAGAGCCTTGAACAGAGAACGGATGGTCTCCTGGCAGCAGTCCTTCGAGGACCCCGAATGAAATTTCTCCCTAAACTAGTAATTGTCTTGCATGTTAAGCAATCATCTTTGGATTTTTCCTCATCAGATTATGAAACTTGTTTATACAGTCCCCATCCTCTTGCCAGGGTGTCTCAACAGGATGTTTAGACTTTAATAGAGCTTGAAACCATTCCTACCAAATTTAATATTTGCACAGATTTGCAAATTATCTTTTTCTTTCCCACACTCTTAATACCACTACCACCGTATTGTCAGCAGGTGAACATTCTGGCCAGAAATCCTAATCAAATGATTAATAAAATAAAAAGCCTACCAAAAAAGAGAAATGGAGGGAAGTGGATGTATTTTCAGACATAACTGTGATGGTTCTAAACTTCACTTTAGAACTGCTAAAACAGAAAACTGAAGAGCAAAAATTTGGTAACAGAAGCCTAGAAGTGTTATAAATTCCAAAAATCCCTTCTGGGGGATGTGGTTAGGAACAATAAATTCATAGAAGTGTTCTTTGAGCAACAACAATAAAATCTTTCTCCAAAAGCTCTCTCTAACACACATACCATTAATGCTCAGGACATTATTGTGCAATGGCTCAAACACTTACTTGTTTATGATTATCAGATTCAGGTGACAGTGAAATTGTCCTGAAGGAATATATTTCAGCCGCTTAACTAGATATGGTATGGTTTTACCTGTTTCACTGAGAAAAAGAATGAAACATGATGCTAAAGTTCAGGTCACTTAAAATCACTCCATCAACTGTTTATAAATAGCAAATGCTTTTTTGCATTCATTCTGTGTGTCTCCATTGCAGTATGTTCAAATCGGATGTTTATTATTCTTTCCTACTGTTTGGATTACTTAAACTGCTAAAACGTCACATGAGTAGCAAAGAAAATTCTTCAGGCTTTTGTGTGGTTATTGTTGCTAAGGAAACCATTTCCTTTTCATTACAGTGTATGGGACATCTGTGCCACGTTGAGTCCGCTACAGAACGACACATAACATCAGGAATAGAAAGTGAAGGAGGAAGGAACATAAATGAACAAAATAGGAAAAATAATAGAAATAGAACTCCTTTTAAATAACACCCTAATAGTGATTTTTTTTTTTAATGTATTAGGAACAAAGTTGGACGTGTATGTGTAACTCTCAGTACCATGGGATATCTTTGTGTCTATCATTGCCACTTCTGGACTGGGTCTCCTGTATCCCTTCAGTGAAACCCCTGGTGGCACCTACCTAAGAAGCCCCTTGCCAATCTTTTACACACCTCATCATAGCCATCATCACTTTCCAGAGAAGGGAGCAGGTGTGTCCTGAGACTAGTGATGGCAGTACATGTTCGAAACAGCGTTCCTCTCATCCCTGGGGACTTCTGTCCTCATCCTCAAGTCCTGCCCCCACCCACATCCTTTTCTTCTATCTTCCCACCTACCTTTATGTCCTTACTTTTTAAAGTTTCTTTGCTCCTGCTTCAGACTATCCCCTGCGACCTTTCCTTGTCCTCTCCAAAATATTTATTTCTTAGTTAATAATTCATACAGTGATCTCTTTGTCTCCTACCTTGATTAAAATCTGAATATCCCCTGAGCATGCTTCTTCTTCTGCAGTCATTCCAAAAGACAACCACCCATTCCCTCAAAGTGCATGGTCTCTGTGCCAGGAGGAAGATAAGCTGGTCTTCTGTATCCCTGTCATCTCTTCTAGACATTGCTCTTCCATCGTGATCTAGAATCTTCTCAGCTCTATACTCCTTCTTGTCACTGACACCTACCTCTCACAGTTGCCTGTGTCCTGATCACTCCCTTTACTCATCAAAGACTTTGGAGCCCGAACTGCAGGCTTCATTCATGCTAACCTAGGAGATCTCAACATTCACGTAAGTGACCCAGCTACTCATCTAGTCACACAGGCTATTCAGTTTCAGCTACTCACTCACCTGCTCAGGACCTTGAACTTGTTAGAAATGCAGACATCTAAGCATGAGTCCATTTCTCGCATGACCTCCCTCCTACCACACATGTCATCTCCCATCTCCCAGAGATCTTCAGCTCTTGATTCCAGTAACCTCCTAGTTTCTCTGCTTAATCACTCTGTCACTAATTCTGACCCTTTGGTTTTCCTTTACTATTCCAAAGGTTTTATACACATCACTGCTGCTTCCCAGCTGAGTCTTTTGTTGCCCCTCTAGGAACCCCTGTCTCAGCCTTCCTCCTCTATTTTTCTGTTGCGCCTGTCTGAGATCCCCAACCTTGAATTGTAGCTACCGTTTGCCTCCTCTGTCTTTCCCTGTGACAGCTGAGTCTGTAACACCTGCGAGTTACAGGTCAATGCAACTTAGTATCTTTGTAAATGCAAGATCTTCGTCCTGAGCCTCAGCTCCACCCACCACAAAAGCTATACATTATCCTTGGGCAGCCTTCTCTCTCATTCTCCTTAGACAGCAGTTCCTGACCTTCTCAGCAGATAGATAATCCAGCCTTGTAAGGAGCAGGACGATGGTGTAATTGTTAAGTGCATACTATCAGGAAGCAGACAAAGGCTATCAAATGGAAGAACAAGAACTCAAATGCAGATCTGTCTGCCTGAAGCCCAGGAAGAATTTCTGGTTATATATATTGTTGATGCTGAATAAAGCGTTGATTTCTAGAACACCTTTCTTTTGAAACTGCAAAAGAATCTTGTATATATTTCTTTTCCCACTCTCAGAAATCTTTTATTCAAAAAATATCTAAACGCTTAAATCCCAAATTATTTTAGAACACAACCATTTAAGTGTTCACATCACACTTGGCATTTTTCCATGCCATTTTATTTGTTCCCCCTTGGAAGCCCTATATATGTTCATAGCTTCAATTATCACCTCCAGAATCCTCCCCAAAATCAATCCGTGACTCTCACCTCTCTTTTGAACTTCAGTCTCAACTGTCCAAATGTCAGTTGGACATCTGTGCATGGATATTCTGCTGTCACTTCAAACTTAACATGTTGAAAACTAATTTGTCTTCCTATTCCCTTCCAAGTCAGTTTGCTGACTTCCATACTTCTGTATTATATTCCAAGTTCAATCATTAATACTAACCTTCATTTTCCTTTCTTCTTCTCCCAAGGTTTTACTTCCTTTTCTTCCTTTTCAGAATTCCCTTGTTTAGCCCCACTTTGTGTGGAGAGTGGCACATACCATCTCTCTTCTTCAATCCTTCAAGCTGCGAACTTGGGTGAATAGTTCTTTTTACCTACAAGTCCTCATGTGGCTATCATTATTTATTCCTTTTTTACTGATCTGCATGAGCCCCTGCTTTCTTAACACTCTCTTTCCATTTTATTCCTTGTAACACTGCTTTTCAATATTACTGAATTTGCTCAGAGGTGACTGTGGGTGGCAAATTTTGTGTGTGTGTGTGTGTGTGTTAGTGTAATCCTTCCAAGTTTCACTTACATCAGTGTTATTAAAAATAAACATTTCTCAAACTGGGACATGACAGTACGCATGAAGGCACATATGTTTTGCAGCTGAAGAAATTGAGGCACAGAGTGATAAATCGGTACAAAAACTCAGTGCAAGGGGATTGTAGCACTCTAAACTGACTCTCAGGTACTTTTCTACCTAGTAGGTTCCCTTTAAGCAGGACGGACTTTATCTGAACTTAACACTAATGAGCATCATCATGGGAAATTATCTGATACCATGTTCTTCGTTCTCTATGTTAATAGACATCTATGTTTAAACATCACTCACTACTTTGAGTAAGCCCAGTAGCGATATAGGAAACACCATTGCTGCTTCTCCTTCTTCTTTTTTTTAGATTTTATTTATTTGACAGAGAGAGAGGATGCAAAAGCAGGGGGAGTGGCAGGCAGATGAGAGGGAAAAGCAGGCTCCCCGCAGAGCGGGGGGCCCGATATGTGGCTGAACCCCAGGACCCTGGGATCATGACCTGAGCCGAAGGCAGACACATAACTGACTGAGCCACCCAGGCGCCCCATGGAAACACCATTACTTATAACAAACAAATCTTTTCTGAACTAGACACCTATTACTGATCCCTTCTGTTTTTCTTTCTGAAGTGTGAAGAATTTATTAAAAGGGTGGTCTCAGATTAGATGATAAACTCTCTAATACAAAAGTCAAACTAGAGCCAGAGAGAAGAAACTCCAAAATATACCTGTAAATTTTACAACTGAAAACAAACAAAATAAAGCCATTTCTCTCTCCTGGAGCCAGCCATTATTTCTTTTGTTTTTATTTTTCTTTTGTTTTTATTCTACTCAGATTGCAATCTCCTGGGAGCCGAGTTGTAATCATGCAAATATTTCCTGTAATAAGTTGGGGACACTACCAGAAGTAGTCTCTCTATAACCAGAGAACACAGTATATTTTGTTAAGCTGCTAAAATGGACCTGGGTCCTGGGAATTTAAAATTAATATCATGTATATTTAAATGACTGCATAAGAGTACCCTGCTCATGACCTTGATTATTAAATGAACGGTACTTCAAAGTCATTTTGGTGTGTTGACTACAAGGCTTTGCAGAGAACAAAAGTGTTCCAGAAGATCCATTGTTAAAATAGCAGTAAAAGCACTGTATGATCACCTTCAAGTAGGCCAGTTGGGTACTTATTGAGATCAAGTCACAGCTGAGACTATTATAGTTACTGTCACAGTTGTGAGAAGATCATCTTCTCATATGTCCTCTTGGTGATAATAGGACCCAAAAAGTCAGTGAAGGAAGAAATGTTGTAAATTATCACAGAGCTATAACTTTGACCTCCTGGAATAGGGCTTTAGGTTGATTCCAATGTTTCTAACATCTTGCAGAATCAAAAGTAACCATTTTCACTGCTTCATGTTTGAGAAAAGTGTAATTTTTTTAAAATTACCTTAGGAGTGAGCCTTGGGGCACCTGGTGGCTCAGTAAGTTGGGTATCAGACTCTTGATTTTGACTCAGGTCATGCTCTCAAGGTCTTGGGATTGAGCCCTGTGTTGTGCTTTGTGCTCAGTGGGGAGTCTGCTTGGGATTCTCACTCTCCCTCTGCCCCTCTCCCCATTCACGTGTGCTCTCTCTCTCAAATAAATAAATAAATCTTTAAAAAATAAAAGTGAGCCTTAAAATTCATTCTTCTTTTTGGCAAATGTAATTTTTTTTAGGGAAGATATTATCATCATGAGTGATGCTGAAGAAATATTTGAAGGACCTGAAACCATAAAACTCTTAGACGAAAACATAGGGAGAAGCTCTTTGACATTAGCCTTGATTTCTTTATTTGATTTTTTGACATTGATGATGATTATTTGGATATGACATGCAAAGTACAAGCAACAAAAGCAAAAATAAACAAGTGAGGCATAGCAAACTAAAAGCCTTATGCACAACAAAGGAAACCATCAACAAAAGCAACCTACTGAATGGGAGAAAATATCTATAAATCAAATTCTAATTAAGTATATCCAAAATATGTAAGGAATTCATACAGCTCAATAGAAAAATAACAGCAACAACAATTTAAAAATGGGCAATGGACCTGAATAGACATTTTTTCAAAGATCTACAAATAGTCAATGATTTCATGAAAAGGTGCTCAGTGTCACTAATCACTAGGGAAACACAAATCAAAATCACAATGAGATATCACTGAATCCTTGTTAGAAAAACTTATCAAAAGGACAAGGGATAATAAGTGCTGTCAAGGATGTGGAGAAAAGAGAATACTTTTGCACTGTTGTGGGAATGTAAAGTGGTGTAGCCACTATGGGAAACAGTATGGAGGTTCCCTCAAAAAAAAAAATTAAAAATAGAACTGTCATATGATCTAGCAATTCTTCCACTGGGTATTTATCCAAAGGAAATAAGGTCACTATCTTGAAGAGGTATTTGCACTTCCATGTTCATCGTAGCATTATTTACAATAGGCAAGACATGGAAACAGCCTAAGTGACCCATCAAGGGATGAATGGATAAAGAAAATGTAATATATATAGATAGATATCTATATCTATCTATATATATATATAGAAAATATATAGAAAATTATTCAGCTTTAAAAAAGGAAATCCTGCCATGTTTTACAATACAGATCTGTTCCGAGGGCATTATACTAAGTGAAGTAAGTCAGACACAGAAAAACAAATACTATATGANATCCCGGCGTTATGGGATCGAGCCCCACATCAGGCTCCTCCGCTGTGAGCCTGCTTCTTCCTCTCCCACTCCCCCTGCTTGTGTTCTCTCTCTCGCTGGCTGTCTGTCTCTATCTCTGTCGAATAAATAAATTTAAAAAAAAAAATAAATAAATAAAAAATAAAAAAGGAAATCGCCATGTTTTACAATACAGATCTGTTCCGAGGGCATTATACTAAGTGAAGTAAGTCAGACACAGAAAAACAAATACTATATGATCTCATAAGTGAATTTAAAAAACAAAAAACTAATAGAAACAAGGAGTAGATTGGTTGTTGCCAGGGGCAGAGAATTTGGAGAAGTTAATGAAGATGGTCAAAAGTTTTAGTTATAAAATGAGTAAGTTCTAGAGATCTAATATACAATATATAGTTACTATAGTTAGCAATACTGTATTATGTACTTGAAAGTTGCTAAGAGAGTAGATCTTGAAAATACATTAATGCTGGGGAAAAAAGAAATACTTGAATTCAAAATAAAAACTCAATACTTTCCTTTCTTACTACCATGAGTTTTGATCACAAATGAACCAGATGATATCTACACACTGCTTTGGCCCACTTAGCTGACATAGTACCCGTATTTATTTATTTATATTATATTATATTATATTATATTATATTATATTATATTATATTATATTATATTATATTTTATATTTGTCAGAGAGGGCATGAGCAGCAAGAGAGGGGGAGGGAAAAGCAGACTCCCCTCGGAGCAAGGAGTCTGATGCAGGACTCAATCCGGGGACCCCGGGATCATGACTTGAGCTGAAGGCAGATGCTTAACCAACTGAGCCACCCAGGCATCTCAACCTGTATTTATATTTAAATTAATGTTTGACTCTTTCCATGTTCTTTCTGGTGGGCCTTATATGGAAATTCAGAAATATGTTAAGACCAAAAAAGCTCTTATATTCCATTTATTTCATGCCAACTTTATAACATCAAATAATTGCAGATTCATAGTAATTAGTAATATATTTAACAGACTCATGTTAAGGATTTACCATGTATACCATGATCTTGTAGAAGATATTCAGATAAATAAGAGTATAACTCCCATAATCAATTATATCAATATATTTAAGTAGAATTTAGTCACCTACCAATAAACTATTTTTTTTAAAAGGAAAATTGTAAGAGTTTTAGTAGAGTTCTAGAAAAGTTCATTGGAGAGAGACCCCTTGGAATTGCCAGGTTGAGAGACTTTATTGAGACAATGACATTTGAGCTAAAAGGTTGAAAACCTTTTCTTACATGTGCATGTTCAATTTTACTTTATTTTTTTCAGTTATATTTTAAATAAGCAATAAATAACAAGTGTGCCTTTCTGATTGCCCTGAAATCAGCTCTGAGCTGGGTGAATAATTATTAAGAGGAAAAAAAAATAACGCTCTTTTTCATAGAGAGCTATAGTCAGTAAACTCTTTTCCCATATCTGTATAGCTATAACTGAGTTTTTAGAAACTATTTCCAAATAGAAATGTCCCTCTGATTTTATCTCTAGTTTTCAGAACCCAACATCTGTGCATGGTTTCACAGTAGTAGAGTGAGGGTTTGCCGGCAGGGCGGACAAGCCCTGGGAAACTCCGTATGTATTTCATAGCAAGGTCACTCGGCTAGGGGGCTAAAGACACAAAAGACAAGGGAATGGTTCCACATGGGATGGGGGAGGGGATATCCAAGAAATTCCTTCCCTCTAAAATTGCTTTAGAAGAAAGATGGCCATTTGTTAGTATTCCATCTCACTAAGTTATAGGCAGAAAACTGTGCCAAAAGGCAGTTGCAAGGATGTGTCAGGTAGCTTCTTTGGGGAACTTCCCATCATGTTGTCCTAGCAAGAACATATAAAATACATATGAAAATGTAACTAATTATGGAAGGAAGGATGGATGTACAAACTGGCAATTCACTACAGAGGGCAAAACATACACAACGGAGGAGAACAGAACCTCACTTTTTGTGTACCTGGGCAAGAGAAAATCCTCTGGATGCCATTTCCTCAGCTGTAAAACAAGGGGCTTGGACTAGAGTCTTCCAGGCCCACAGTTCCTGAGGTGGGGAGCTCCCAGCAGAGGAAGGATGGCATTTCAAGCAAAAAGGAGAAGGGAGTATATTTTTGTGGGGGAAAGGCTTAAGAAAGGCACGGAAATGGCAATGTGTGAAGTTATTTGGAGCATAGTGAGCAAAGCAGTCTGTCCTTAGCCTTGGCTGTAGACACCCCATCCCCTGCAGAGCCGTTCTCCAAATAGCTTCCCAGTTACAAACCGAGGGCATTGCCTCTTCTTGCTCTCCTCCCTCCCACACATGTTCCTATTTCAGTCTGCATCTTGGGACAATTACAAGCCTCAAATCCAAACATTCTAGGGTTGTTATCACAACTTCAGGATAGGATAAGCAATAGCCCAAAGTAAATGAAGGAAATCCAGAGCTGAAGCCCATGAAAACAGTCCATGTTGGTGCCAACAAGAGACATCACCTGTATCCCAACCTAGTACATCTTCGGTGAATTTTAGGGTCAAGTTTGTTAGCAAAGTGTACCTGGCTCTGACCAAAGAATCAAAAGACCTACATTTATTATGTTTATCCGGTTCTGCTCCTCACCACAAATTGCCCTCCACTAAGTTGTTCAATCTCACTGGCATTCAGTTTCTTCACTTTTCACAGAGCAATATTGTCTTCTTTGACTCTTGCAGAGAGTTCTTGTGAGGCATAATTCCACAACTATCTCATATATGTGGAAACTTTTTGGGAAAATGTGAAGTGCTAAGCAATGTAACGTATTATAATGATTGAGGAGCTTTCCAGACATGCTCACATATATTGAATTTATGGTTTATGGTAGTTGCTAGATTTTCTTTTTAAAACACCATAATAACTTTACTCGTTTTATTGCAGTACTCTTCCCAAAATGTTTTGCATTATTATATGTTCTTATTATATTGAGGCTTCTGCCCACTCACCAGTGGTTTGTGGTGCACATGGAGATAGAGGTTGTAAAAATATATAATAATGCAGGTAGAGATGACTGTTTAGATACACATATTTGGGACTGAGTACTGTAAAATACTAGATCTAAGAGTAGTCATTGACTTGAAAGCCATCTGTGAATAATGTTTATTGACTTTCTCAAATGTGGTAATAGTAAGCTTTTTTTCCTTTAACATCCTATAAATAATAATGTGTTGTGCTTTTATCAGCAGGTAGCAACATAAATAGGTAATATTAACTCACTTCCCAAGTGTAAATAGTAAGCCTTCGGAAATTACTTAATTGACATTGCTATAGCTTTTTAAAAAATGTCTTTGGCCATTTTAATTTCATCATACTATTATCACATTTCTCATTGCAGCTTTATGGACACAAACTGTCTAGAGCATGGAGGGGATACTCAGAAGCTGTAACGAGATAAAAATCTGTTTTATCTTTGGATTTTTAGTCTGACTTGTTAGAATTGGGGGCAGATTTTTAAAGGAAGTTTTTATTTGGTTTGTGTAAGTTTTCCTTCTACCAGTAAAACATTAATGACAGAGATCTCCTAATCATTTCTTTATCTGAAGGACAGTTATATTTTTCCGAGCTTACCTTAACTGATTTCCTGCTGAAATCAGTTGCAGCAGACAACTCAGTTGCATTTCCAAGGTGACTTCAAATATTTTACGTAGTTGGCCGTGAAAGTACCTTTTTTCATTTAAGAGAAAATTTAGGATAATGTCAATAGTAATATGGAAAACTTTTAAATGATTAACGGTGTTGTGATCGTTAAAAGCAATGAAAGATACTAATGTAGTCGAATTATCTTATAATTGCAAGACTTATGGTTAACAGGTGTGTACAACATTTTGCTACCTTATAAAGCCTGAGTTGTCACTCTCTTATGAAAGGACAAAACTGATTTCTGGAGTGCACTGTGGCATTTGTTACATCTCAAGTCAATTTTATAGTCAACTTCTGAATTTTCCTCCTCTGCCTCTTACAGTTTTTGAAACCATCTTACCCTCCTACGTGCCATGCTAGCCACAACTCTTTAAAAGCCTAACACAAACACCCACTGCTATTCATAGAAATTGCCCAGAACTCACAGCTTTTGTGTAGGCAATTTGTACTTGCTCTGCACTTAACTCAATTTTGGACCTTTGGCCCTGTCGCTATGCCTTTGAACTTACTTCTTCTGGCCCTTTGGATGTGTTGCCTGTTTTTACAGCGTCCAGCTTAAGCCACCAGTAGCTTTTGGCTTTATGTTCCACCTTGGGTCAGGGCTCCTGGGCTGGATCAATCCTGATGTGCCCCCACCTTCTGTAGTGTTTCAAACACAAATAATCTGTGTCTGTCTCATTGTAGCTGGGATGAATCATAGGCCTGCAGTTTTAAAAATAAGCAATTATAACATGGAAGTCATGGATACCCTTTTTTGTCACCCAGACCACCATATGGTGCCTTTGTGGTATCTCATTTTAACCTTTATTTCTTTTTAATTTTTTTTAGGTGTTATTTATTTTAGAGAGAGAGAGAGAGTGGAGGGAAGGGCAGGGAGAGAAAGAATCTCAAGCAGACTCCCTGTGGAGCCCAGAGCTGGACACAGGGCTGGATCTCATGAGCCCGACATCCTGACCTGAGCTGAAACCAAGAATCTGACACTCAACCCACTGAGTCAGCCGGGAGCCCCTAACCTTTACAGTTTCTTACCATGGTTGCTTTTATTGTCATGCTGGCCTACATGATTTTATGTAATGCATTTATTTAAAAGGAAAATGGGCACCTGGTTGGCTTAATCGGTTAAGCGTCGGACTCTTGGTTTCAGCTCAGGTCATGATCTCACGCGTGGCGGGATCCAGGCCCCTGTCAAACTCCATGCTCAGTGGGGAGTCTGCTTGAGAGTCTTTCCCTCTGCCCCTCCCCCACCCACACATGATCTCTCTCAAATAAATAAATAAATCTTTAAAAAATAAAAAAAAAACAAGTAAAACTTAAAAGGAAAGGAAAATGTTAATCTAAAACTCGGTGGTTATATTCTTTATACTTTTTAGGTTTTTCTTCAACACAAATTGCCAACTCAAATTGCTCAAAGCAAATTAGCCTTTTATATCATTGACAGTGCAAACTGGTGAATCTCCAAAAGCCACTTCTGCTTGGCTTCGGAATGCATTTTAAACTTTCATATAATTCACTTTAAGCGCAATACTTAGATGGGAAGTAACCTTCTTAACGTGTCATGAAAGTCGGGAGGTTCTTGCCGGGACAGTCTCCTCAGAACTGTCTCCTTTGGAGACTGACATGCAGTAGGAGTATTATTTATGTATGTGGTTCTCAGATTATCCATGCTGGGTATATAATTCAGATGCAAAGTAGGTGTAAAGAGGAACATTTTCACTAAGTAAGCAAGCAATACGATCCCATAAAATAATGCAAAAGCAGGACATCTGGCTTGACAACAGATTTTGTGGAAGAGACTCAGAAGTTTTCGTGGTTTATAAGCTTATGTAATGTGACTACTTAAAAAAAAGATAAACTCAGTATGCATTAGTGTAGAGAAATTATAGAGTGTGTTTTCAGTTAACCACTTTGGCCATTTAAATAACCTACTAAAGTAATTAAGAAGGTAACTTCCTAGAGAACATTCCAAAGTGGATACAAAATACATTCATTCGGCTAAGTAAATGATAACAATTATATACTATACAAGGAAGCATTGTTCAGATATAGTGAGAAAGTGAATATGGAGTCAGATGAACTTCAGTCATAATGTCAGGACTGGTGAGCTCCCCATACTATGACTGGTATTTGAGCTTCTACCAACTCACTCCTTAAATTCATTTTTTTTTTAAAGATTTTATTTATTTATTCTACAGAGATAGAGACAGCCAGCGAGAGAGGGAACACAAGCAGGGGGGAGTGGGAGAGGAAGAAGCAGGCTCATAGCAGAGGAGCCTGATGTGGGGCTCGATCCCATAATGCCGGGATCACGCCCTGAGCCGAAGGCAGACGCTTAACCGCTGTGCCACCCAGGCGCCCCCTTAAATTCATTTTCTAATAATCATTTAATTTACTTATTCCCCATCTCAATCCATAATGAGTTAAGATAGCTTACAAAGATCTATACAATTAAAAAAATCAATTTTGAAAGAAAAATAATATAAACAGATACCCTAAATGCATACTTAGAAATCTGTATTATAATTGCAGTATGTAATTTAGATAATCCTAGAATTAAATCATCAACTTCTCTCTAAGGGAACTAGACATTAAGAAAGGATGATTAGTTACAGGATCCACAGTGGACATGAGTGAAAGCAAACTGGTAGCTCAGGAGATACTAAATGCTAGCAGTTTTCTCTCGTGAGCGCAGGGAGTGGACATAGAATAGTATTGTGGACAACATCAGCATCGAGTGTCACAAAGCTGTTACTTCATATTTTCCTCAATGTAGTCCGGTAGAATTGTACAAAAGTGCAGCTGGGTAAAAGCTCTTATCTAGAGGATCAATATCATGAAATCCAGGTATTAACAGTTTTCTATGGTTTTGCCTTATTCCAGGAGTATATTTTAGAGTATCTAGAAGAATATATGCACTGTGTATCTTTCCAGTATCCTTTACAAATATTGTTTTTCTTGTCTGAGCTTTTGAAATGTATTGAACAACCCAAAGTCCAAGATCATCCTTTCTGACGTTTGCCTGATAGTACTGGTGCCGTATTGTCAGTCAAGTGGAGCATTAAATGCTGTATTAGCTGAGTGGAAGATAGGATTGATTCTCTTACAAAAACGGAGGTGCCAAAAGACAGGTGCCTGAACAAAAGGTCAGCTACTTTCTGTTCTGAGGGATGTCAAGAATGAACCTCTAGAGAAAGCAATAGCAAGATTCCCATCAGAAAAATGATTTTCAGTTCATGGTAACAAATGCACGAACGGGCCCTTAGTAAAGGATTTCATGTCCAAATTGGCATCATTGTGTGTGGATTTCTTATGCCTGGTTTCATAGGCCATATGACATTTATAGGAAGGTTTACATTTGGTAAAATTCTAGGTAGTCTTTTTTATTTTACATGTCATCTCCATAACAGGGATGATTTTTCTGACTGGGTATCTAAGTAATTCTTACCTAGAAGGTGAAAGGATGAAGCAAGGCTCATGGTGCAATGGGAAATATATAACACCGGNCCCCGGGGGGGGGGGGCGCGGGGAGGGTCTAGTTTTTCTCTATCATCAGTCAGAGTGGCCTTCTCTGAAATTGGTGTGCTAAGAAATTGTTGATGTTTGGGAGGAGAACACCGAGGTCTGGCTGTGAGTTTTGGGCCAGCTCCTACCAACAAGGTCTAACTGATTGTCCCAGGAATAGTTTTCATCTGTCACCTTTTCTGTCTCTCACGGTCCAGGAATTGCTGTTTACCAATAGACCCTGTCAAACTGGGCCTCTAAAAGGGGAAGCCTGCTTTTGTAGTACAATTTGCTAATAAAAAGGACTTTAAAGTTATTAGCAATTGTGTATAGAAAAAAAGAAGGGAGACTTTTTTTCTTGAATTAGTTGATGCTTAAAAAAATCCATGAATAGTAAGAGGGCACATAAATTTTGTAAACCATCATACTCTTCTTGGCAATCTCATCTTACAAATTGGACTAAAAGTGAATTATTTCTGCCTAGCCCAAGATAGTCATTCAGGTTTTATGTAATAGCTGGATAATATCTAAATCAGAGAAGAAAGTAATAGTCCCATTTTCGTTACTGATAAAACAGTATCTTCAGCACCATGTTCAATTCTGTTCAACACTATATTTTAAGAATAAAATATGACAGCAATTTTGAAATAGCTCAAGCTCCATCAGGCAGAAGAACATTTAGACTTATTCTGTTCCAAAAGCCAAAATCAGTATCATTAGTTTTATGTAATAGGAAACAAAGATTTCTGTTCAGCAATAGGAAGAAGTGTCTTATAATTAAGAACTACCCAGAAATGGGATGGGTTGCTTAATTATATAGTGAAATGTCCAATATTGAAAATGTTAAAAACAGAGGCTGAATGAACAGTGGAAAAGCAGATATAACTGGAATGAGAGTTTGGACTACATGGTTGGCCAAGACCCTCTCTGACTCTGAAGGCAACAGCAATGAGCATGAGAATGGAGTTAGAAAGTCAGTAGGTTACCATGATCTAGGGCAAGTTAAAGACCATCACATTAGCCAGGGTTCTATAAAGAACCTAATCCTGGAGGTGAGAAAAAAGAAAGCCCCAAAGGTTGAGGCAGTCTTGGTTTGCTAGTTCCCCAAATCCGGCCATTGAGAGGCATCCCCTACTAAGCATATAATTAAGGGAGCATGACCACTGGGCAGAAACTCTTTTCCCCATCTTTTAATACTTCAGGTGTAGGGAATAAAAATAGCATTTATCAGTTACTTAGCTATGACCATTGCACAATGTGGAATACTAGGCAAATAAAATGTGCAACATCTCATTTAATATCCTCATTACTCTATATGGAGGGTACTATTTTTATCTCTCTGTGCTTTATAAATGTTATAACATGCTCAGGGTTGCACTGCTACTATGTGGCAGAGCCTAGATTTTAACCCATGTTTGAGTCCATGGGTCATCCTCTTCATTCTAGGTTTTGCTGCTTCTGGGTAGAAGGAAAGATGAGGCTCTAACAACTCATATAATAAAAAGATCATTCTTTTCTATAAAGAGAAAGGTTGTAGGGGCCACAGCTGTTGGCAATATGTTAGTCAGTGAAATCAAATGTTTAATTTTCCAAGCCTAAAGAAAGGCCAAGATCAGATTAAGCCATAATTGAGAATCTTTAGCATTAATAGAAAAGATAATTATACCTGCAGTCTTATATATATATATCTTTAAGTTTTTCTTTAATCTGGAGCATTATGTTTCGGTGTTACCTGGTGTACTGTGTGGGAGTGGTTCTTATATGTTCAGTTATTTTAAAACCCAATGATCTCAAGACAAATATTGTATTGGAAGTAATAACATTAGTACTCATAGTAGTAAAAGTAATGGAGGTGGTAGTAGCAGAAGTAGTAACAAAATCCCTGAAGTACTTATGTGCCAAAAAACTTGTTCATGTCCATTTTATTAAATAATCAGAGTAGTTTTGTCAAGTTGTTCTCACCATTTTCTTAAACAAACAAATGTTGAAATATGGGCTCAGAGAATTTAGGGAACTTGTCCAGCTGGCATAGCTAGCTGGCTTGAGAGCTCTCATGAAAACTTTGGGTACCCAAACATACGAACTTTTTATTTGGATAATTTGAAAAGGGCAATAAAAGGTATATTGGGGAAAATGTGCAATACAGTATTAATTTTTTTTGTTGTTTATTTTTAGAACAGAAGCCTCAGATCCTAGGGAGCAGCTGAACTTTAAGCTAAATGATCTATTAGTACCATAAAGTTAATGTGTTTTAGATTTTCCTTTGGGAGATAGTAACTGTAAACATTCATACAAATAAAATAATAATCCACGTTTTAGTATTTCCCAGTTAATCAGTCTCATGTTGACTAAATTTAATGAAATGTATTAAATAGCAATATGTTCTACACAAAGCCATTTTAAAAATTGGTCTGAGTATTTAATGTGGTGGCTGCCACAAGTTTAGCAGAGTGGGCAAAATACCCTTACCATGTATTCAGCCATCAATGTCATTAAATAGTGGTTTAGCAATTTACTGCTGGTTAATGATCCAGGGCATCATGATAGCTCTTCAGGTCTCCCAGGTAAACACAATTCTGTTTAAATTAGTGTTGCATGAGAACAGGATTATTTAGCATGACTTAATTTAACGTAGGATAATGAAGACCTATAATTTCAAGTTCCATCATTCAACTGATAAAACCTAGATTGGAGTCAGAAGGAATGTTTGGTTGGATCCCTGCCCTCCAGGAGTTTCAAGTCTAATGGGGATGCTAAGACGATAGGTAAGCAGGCAGTTTTAGAAGTTGCAACATAAGTAATACAAACAGCTCAGGATACTAGATTCTGAAATTAACATACAGAAACAGTATTCAGGTCTTTATTTTTGTCAACATATGTTTATTGTGTACATTTTGTGTTCAGTGAGCAGCTGTACAATGTGTCCTCTAGACACACCGTACTCCTAAAACTTTATTGTGCATCTGAATTACCTGAAGATCTTGTTGAAATGCAGATTTTGATTCAATGTGTCTGGATTGGGGATGAAAGTTTGCTCTTCTAACAAAGGAGGTAATGTGTTGCTGCTGATTTGCAGACACACTTTGAATGGCAAGAGTATTAAATTGTTTTCATAAAATCTTTTTTTATTGCTTCTCATTAAAACCAGTGATATCTTATTCAAACATAAACAAGGATATTTGGAGAGACTGTAGTTATATATAAATGTATCTCTACCTTACAAATAAAAAAAACTGTCAAGTAACAAACATTCTTGCCAGTTGCCCAGAAACTTTTGGCTCTTCCCATCTAAAAAGACTATTTGTAAAGCCAGAAGGAGGTGGGATATCTTCTTTCAGTCAATGTCTTGACTCCTGTCTAAAACTATCCACCTTAGGGCGTGAGGTAATCATGAGTTCCTGACATAGAAACCTGTCTTTTAGAAATTACACTGAAACCACCGATTCATTTTGTAGCACTTGCTGAACACCTGTCTGTCGATAATAACTTTTAGTCACTACCAGTTTAGGCCGAATTGGAGCCAATGACCTTTGGGTGAAAGTTTCATATTCTATTTCCAGTCCCTGGAGCCATCAGAGACTCCTGTTGGAAGACTTGAAATTCATGAATTTCAGCATGCTGCCTCCAGTCCAAACACAGCAATTGTTTCTTGAAACTAATAGTCACATGTAGACTGTTGGTTGCTCGTGACATGAATGTGAGAGAGTGATAGAAAAATTTGGTTTGGGTTACTCTTCTTTTTCTAAGCGATGCTTTAATGGGTTAATAACGAAACTCAGAACTTACATGGGCAGTTATCTACTGTAGTTAGTGACAATGGATTCCTAGTATTTCTAAATAAAGATTCATCAACACTTGTCTTTTAAAACGGAACTTTCAAACATGAATTTAGCTTTCTTTTCTGAGCATGAAAAGGTTATTGGGGAAGATTACTGGAGATCTGTGTGTGAATCACTGAAGAAAAATTTTCAGTGTTGTCACCTTGTTACCACTGTACCAGGGATGTGGCATAATGAAGAATAAATGGTAGGCTGGGCCTGTGGTATTGTTTTCACTTAGTATTCATTCCTATGAGGTAGTCATCTAAATTAATAAGGATTTGCCCTTTTATATGGAGGAGAGAGCCTGATCCAAATGGCCTCATAAAAAGGAAATTGCTGAATGAAATCATTACTCTAATTAGCGTTAATGCCCCCAATGTTAACAGTATACCTTTTTTAAAAATGACGTTCAGTACCTTCCAACCTACCACACTGAGTAGTGGTTGTAGCCTGAGTGCCAGATTTAATTGTCCTTTCAATATCAATTTAGACAGATCTACTAATAGGGTTGTGTTATTAGATAAATGCCTCTGGTAATAGAAAAAAATGTCATTATGGAGCTGGATTGAATAGCAATGAACAGTAAACTATCAACGCTTATTCATTCATGAGGCCTACCTACCTATTTATCCAGAGTTCCTTTTCTTATCTACATTCATATAAACAATATAATTCTTTAGCTGATGGAAAATCTTGAATAAAGCTTCCTATTCTCTTCTTAGAGTATTTGGTTCTATAATTAGGTCAAATCCCGTCCATTGACCTCCAAAATACTGATCAGATTCTCTACTGTTGAACATTTGATTAAATTCTGCAATTAAGCTTATCAGTTTGGGCTTGTGAAATCATCTTATTTCTCCTATTAGTATTTCAGTTTTAATAATATCTGACGTGTATGTTACACACACACACACACACACACACACACTCTTCTTCCTGTCTTCCAACCATCTCCCATCTCTCTTATTGCCCTTCAAATCTATTTCCACATAGTGGCAAAAATGAATAACCTTTGGGGCGCCTGGGTGGCTCAGTCAGTTAAGCATCTGCCTTCAGTTCGGGTCATAATCCCAGGCTCCTGGGATTGAGTTCCGCATCAGGCTCCCTGCTCAGCGGGGCATCTGCTTCTCCCTGTCCCTCTGCCCCTCTTTCTGCTTAGACACCCTCTCTCATGAATAAATAAAATCTTTAAGAAAATGAATAACTTTTAAAAACCATTTAAATAGAATCATTATTCCCCTTTGTAAAACCCTTCCCAGATCCCTTGACGTAGCTGACAAGGCCCTGTATGATTTGCTTCCTGTTTGTGTTTCTAGTGGAATCCTGCACCTTTCATCCTCACCCATTATATTTCAGTGATGTTAAGTCAGTGGTAACTCATCACTTCCTGCATATGTCAAGCCCTTCTGTCCTAGTGACCTGCTGTTCTTTGGCCTATAACTCTGCTCTCCTGGCTTTCCATGCAATAAGTACATTTTCATTCTTCTGGTCTTAATTTAAACAGTACTTCCTCAGATAGACCTTTGTTACCCTGCTTAAAGTAGGTTTCTCTAGGACTATTTCTTACAGACCTCTGTCATGTCCTTTATTTGGTAAATTTTAATGTCTTTTCGCCTCTGGACACTTTAGTTCCCTGAAGACAAGAACTTTATCTGTATTGTTTTGTTTTGTTTTGTTTTTTGCTGGGCACATATGAAATTCTCCATTAATGAGTCAAAATCTGTGCCTGGAAGATTGTCGGTATTTGACTGTTACATGGACCGTGGGATGGCAATCCACATCCTGTGAGCCAAATCCACTCTAACACCTATTTTTGTATAGCCCACAAAGTAAGAATGGCTTATATTTTAAATAGCATAAAAAATCAAAAGGAGCATAGTATTTTGTGCCACATGAAAATCATAAAATTCAAATTTTAGTATCCATAAATGTTGTTTTATTGGAGCCCAGACACACCGATTCATTTATGTGCTGTGACTGCTTATATACCACAACAGCAAGAGGGAGTATGGTAGAGACCGTATGCCCTGAAAACCCTAAAATATTTACTCTCTGGTTCTCTACAGGAAAGAGTTTGCTGATCTCTCACAGAGACAGGTTTACGTTAGAATTTTTTTGTAAAGAGTTTAATTTTTTTTAAAGTAATCTCAACACTCAACACGGGGCTCAAACTCACCACCCTGAGATCAAGAGTTGCATGCTCTACTGACTGAGCCAGCCAGGCACCCCAGAGTTTTAGCACCAAAAAACACCTACGTTGTCCTGAAGCTTTCTATAAAGATTATTTGGAAGAAAGAATGAGGAGAGGTCCTAAAATAGGCTACTTGAATCCTTCTCCTGCGGCTTGACTTTCAAAATAACTCCCATTTGATTTGTCTGTCTCCCATTCAGGTAGAAGCAGTGGTTTTTGAGGAAAAGCAATGGTTCTCAGATATCAATGTGCATCAGAGTGAGCTGGAGCGACCCAAGCCCAAAGATTCTGATTAGGAGGTGGGGGAGTGGGGCCTGAGAATTTGCATGACCTGCAAGATCCCAAATCAAGAAAGAGCAGCCAGGGTTGCATCCTTCCTTACAGAATGTGGGTGTTCTGTCAGCGTAAGAATTCATTTACTCAGTATTGACTAGGTGTCAGTGTTATTCTAGATGCTGGGAAAACAAAGCTAAATGATAAATTGCTTCTTTTAAGAAGCCAAAATTTAGTGCTATGCAGACATTAAATAAATAATTACCATAAACACAACAACTATAACAGGAGGTATAAACAAACTCTGATAGGGCCATCAATCAGTTCCTGAGTATCCATAAAGACTTTTAAAAAGGTAAATGAAGACTTAGAGAATTCTGTAATGTTTTAAGAAAAAAGTCTATATTTCACTTTAGTTATGCCATTCACAGCATTTCTTAAAAAAATCCTGAGTACTGGGAACAAATTTAGAAGTTCCGTCCAATACGGCACTGGAGGAGATAATGCTAAGTGAAATAAGTCAAGCAGAGAAAGACAATTATCATATGATTTCTCTCATCTATGGAACATAAGAACTAGGATGATCGGTAGGGGAAGAAAGGGATAAAGAAAGGGGGGGATAATCAGAAGGGGGAATGAAACATGAGAGACTATGGACTATGAGAAACAAACTGAAGACTTCAGAGGGGAGGGGGTGGGGGAATGGGATAGACTGGTGATGGGTAGTAAGGAGGGCACGTATTGCATGGTGCACCGGGTGTTATACTCAACTAATGAAGCATCGAACTTTACATCGGAATCCGGGGATGTACTGTATGGTGATTAACATAATATAATTAAAAAAATCATTAAAAAAAAAAAGTTCCGTCCAATAATTCTTTCAAAGAGAAGGAAGGGGAGGTCGTTACAAAAAGGCTTACCATCCTTCAAGCCGGTGGCCAGTATTTGTTTTTACCCAAACATTATTCTGCTTTTTTGTTTTCCTCCTCTAAAACCTAACCAAGTTTCATTGTTGTCCCTATGTTCATCACCTCCCACTAGCCAATTACCATCATCGAACCCCTGCAATAAATCCCTTGTTGACTTCAAGACTTTCCCTCTTGCTGATTCTAGTCCATTCTACCAACTGTAGCCTGCCAATTCATTTAAAAAAAAATTCAAATGTCTTTTTTCAATGGCTTCTCTTTACTTTCTGAAAATTAATCCAAATCTTTAACAAAGCTTATTGAGCTCTAACCTTAGGGCTCCCCCTGTTGTTTGCTCCAGCCACACTGTTCTCCTTTTAGTTCTTCTAAGAACTGTTCTTCCTTTTTTTGGAGCCAAGGCTTTTGCAGGTTTATTTCTTCAGGCTGGAATGCTCTTCTTGCTTGCACCCCTTGAGACTTTGTTTGATTCTACTCACCTTTCTAATCTCACTATAGACATCAAGGCCATGGCGAAGCTGTCCTCTTACTGACTCCAGCCCCAGCCCCACTGTCAGGTGGAAGGAACAACCTGTCCACCCTGGTAATCGGTCTAGAAACAGAGGCCATATTGTTGTGGTACCAATGTGGGAGAAGATCAGTCATCATATTAAACCTCCCAACAACTCAGTCTTTAATGCTTTTAAATCATCAAAGAACAAACTTTAGATTTCAAACCACGTAGCTTTTCAGTTTGTGGAATATTAGAAGTATTTTACAACGTAGATTATGTCTTGTGTTAAAGTGGGAAAGCAGGGGGGGCTCCTGGGTGGCACAGCGGTTAAGTATCTGCCTTCGGCTCAGGGCATGATCCCGGCATTATGGGATCGAGCCCCACATCAGGCTCCTCCGCGATGAGCCTGCTTCTTCCTCTGTCACTCCCCCTGCTTGTGTTCCCTCTCTCGCTGGCTGTCTCTATCTCTGTCAAATAAATAAATAAAATCTTTAAAAATAAATAAATAAAGTGGGAAAGCAGGGACTTATCTGGCTGGCTAAGTTAGCAGAAAATTTGCAATTCATTTTTATAAACAGCTTGGTTTATTTGGGGAGAAAATATACACGTTAGTCACCTTCTGTATTGTTGAGCCATTTGACCGTCAGAGAAGTCCTTGGGACAAGTTTTGGGAGTAATGGAGAAATTTTATTTCTTATTGTTAGGAAAGCCACATGTATTTCCTAAAGATCTGTATTGATCCAGAAATATTTTGGCCCAGATGGAGGAGAGGACTGGATGTTCAATCATAATTCCATTTTTTTTCTTAACTATCCTAATTTGAAATCTTCTCAGAGTTCTTAAAAATACCACTACAAGGGGGCACCTGGGAAGCTCCCTGCTCAGCGGGGCGTCTGCTTCTCCCTCTTCCTCTGCCTCTCCCTTTGCTCATGCTCTCTCTCTCAAATAAATAAAAATCTTAAAGAAACAAACTTGTATTTTTAGTACTTTTATGATTTACGACAAGTGAGAAGGATGATGTGACAGGCAAAATTATAATGTAGAAGTTTGAGGAGTGGAGGCGGTGTACCCCAAGAAAACACACATCTTTAAAGAATTAATGGTTAGTTTATGGCATTTGAACTATGAAGTGCCAGTAGTTCTGATAGTTCTCTTTGTGATGAGGTTGATTTTCATAGGTCACGTGTATGTATTGATTCAAAGAAAAGCAATCTTTGTTATTATTGTACAGACAAAGCCTTATGGTTAGATACCAAATCTTATTTTCTTTAGCCTTTTTGGTTGTTCATTGTTCTCCTGGCTTATAAATTGGTTCTGTTTATATCAAATTGCACCTGCTAGCTTTAATCATACTCCAACACTTAGGATTTATGTTTGTAAATGTCTCACACAAGACAATCACAATGAAAATGCTGACTCTAAAAAACATTCAGAAATGTTTAAAGTGTCACATGCACTAAAATATAAAGTTGAAGTGCTTCACTCATGGCCTTCTACAAAGTAATCACAGTTCACATCCTGTGGGGGTATACTTAAGGACCATCTAATTTGCCAAGAGGGATGGATGCAAATGAAAGGCTTGAAACAAAAATAGAAATACTCTGCAACCACAGCCACCTTCCCAAAAGGGAATGGGCAAAGAAATAGAGAGTAAAATGATAGTTCTCCACATTTATGTCAGGAAAGCAGATGAGTCCAGACTCTCAAGTAATTGAAACTGTTGGCTACATTTTTTTGCCATTCTCTGTTTTCACTTCAGGACTTTCTAAAACGATGGTGAGGAAATACAACCTTTTGTCATTAGATGCTTTAAAATTTTTCATTGCAGAACTTTGGAGCTGAGTAGTTCAGAACTGTGACCCAATTCCGTCATTTCACAAGCGAGAAAACTAAGGTTTGGAGGAGTTTAATGCCTAATTCAAGTTGTTGTAGGGGGTTAGTGGTAGAACCTCAGTTAGAACCCGGATTCTCTCCTCTATGCAGAGTTCTTTCCACTATGCCAAGCTTGGAAAAATCCAGCAGACAAATTCTCCAAGGAGAAGTGAAATTCTTTCAAATTATTTTTCTCACTTTTATTAGCAACTGAGGATTAGAAGTTAGATATTGGGCAAATTTCTTTCATCATTAACCAACAATCAAATTAAAATTAATCGTAATTTCCCTGGGTATTGTACTTGCAAGACAGTGACAAAAGAAAGTCTTACAGGTCTCTTAAAGTATCACAGTTAATAGCACCATTGAGAGAAAGAAGTTATATGACAAGCCGTAAATGTTGTGTGAAAAAATAATATTGTCCGTGAAAGGTGCAGTTTCCTTTATCAGTTTTTGAAAAAGTAAATTTAATCAAGATGACTATCTTCAGGCATCCACTGAGCTTTCTACAAATGCCCATTTAAAAATTCATCAAATTTTCATTTCTGCTTTTTTATTTACTGAGCTGTGAAGGGACTGTCTCTTAATCACCAAGCTCACTAGACACTTTAAAAACTTAAACTCTTAATTGCAATTAATAAAACAATTGAAAATGGTTTCAGACATGTAAATTTATTACTAACTGGAATCATAATATAAATTATTTTTTTCAGTGCCGTTTTGCAAAAATCTTTGCTTTGACACTTAGCATAGGTTCCCCAAAGGCAATCACATGTACCCACTGAATTCTGTGACTACTCAGGAAAACATTTCTTTTGTGGTTTGATAGCATCTAAGGTGCTTCTGAAAAATATGTTCCACCACTGAAGTGACCAGTAGCCCCAATTTCATGATTAACCTTTTAGTACTTAGCTTTAAATACTGTTAAAATGCAGTCATTATATGGGATATGTTAAGCCAATTTTAGTCATTGGTATCTTTGTTTAAGTTAGTTTATTAGAATGTAAAACCCAGTCACTTAGCAAGACCCAAAGGAAGTTGGAAATGGGACACATATACTATATAGAGGAAAAAGAAAATTTGAATTGTTATGAGCATGAGGTATGAAATTAGGAGCCTGTTGAAAGAAGAGGCACTTGGTACCAAACACTATGGATACTCAAAATGAGAGTATGAAACTAGAGAGAGCAAGAGAGAGGACAGGAAATATGAATAATTGTTTTGTTTTTACATCACTACCATGAGTCAGCAATTCCTCTCTCTGTGGGTTGTGACTGTAAAGAGGGCTCTTCAGTCTTATATTTGGACATAAGAACAGGGTCCTCATGGAAGTTCATATTTACATTATTTATATGAAACATTTGTTGGGTTTTTTTTTCACCTCTTTTAACCTGTAACTTGATAGTCAAATGTGGATTTTCCAAGTTAAGACAAGATAAAGTGATACAATGGATGATGGAGAAGCAGTGTGGAAGAGCATTGCTAGGAAATGTACAACTGTTCGGTGATTAATAATATTTTATATGGGAGCACCCAAGTGGCTCAGTTGGTTAAGTGTCTACCTTCAGCTCAGGTTATAATCTCAGGGTCCTTGGATCGAGTCCCGCATTAGGTTCCCTGCTCAGCAGGGAGTCTGCTTCTCTCTCTCTCCCTCTGCCCCTCCACACTGCTTATTCTCTCTCTCTCTCTCTCTCAAATAAATAAATAAAATTTTTTAGAAAATAATATTTTACATGTACTCAGTGCAGCAAAGCAATTATATAAGAGAAATATCATTGACACAATGTCACCTGAAGTTGTTACTGTTTTTTGGTGTTTATTCAGTTTTCCTAGTCATTTAAAACAGAGATTTTCACTTTATTATTTATGAGAAAAACAAGCAGTCAGGTGATAATATGGTAACCTATAATCTTATTTGATCAAAGGGATCATCTGAGGCTATGATGTCCAGTGTAGTAGCCACTATTCAGATCTGGCTATTGAGCCCTTGAAATGGGGTATGTCCAAAGTAAGATATGCTTTAAAGGTAAACTTTACCCTGGGTTTTAAAGACTTAGTAAGAAAGAAAGTAAAAATATTGCATTCATAACTTTTATATTGCTCATATATTGAAATGATCATATTTTTGATATATTGAACAAAGCAAAATATATTGTTATAATAACTTTCATCTTTTTTTCCTTTTTTTAAAAAAGTGTGGATAACTAGAAGAATTTAAATTGTATATGTGGCTTACATTTGTGGCTCACATTACATTTTTACGACACAGTGCTGCTCTAAGGGATTTGATATTATTTAAATGCAGTATGCTCGTGTGTTGGGTTTGTACCCTTTTTGATGTTGCTATAATTATAATTATTCAAATGCTTTACTTTGAAAATAGATGTATATTTGACATTGAGAAATTGTATGTAACTTTCTTCTGTTCTCTTAGGATTTCTTGCCTAATTTCTGTTTGTATATTGTTTGGCACAGAAGGGAGATGTTCCGAACTCTTCCAAATAGTGCCTGAAAGGAAGAGTCAATAAAGAGAAGGGTATGTGATTCCCTTTAAATAAGTGAAACACCTACCCACCCCAGTCTGTGAACAGTTACATTTAGCAAAGATTTGTCTTGTGCCTGTCCACGTTGGCTACCATCAGAGTGGCCAGAAGGAACCCACAAAAACTTGCAGACGAGTTTCAGAAAATGTTAGATTAAGTCATCTGTATGATTTCTGGAGAGCACTGATAGACAACTGAAGACAGCAACATTCAGAATGTCTGTCATTGGGGATCGTATTGTAAAAACAATAAACATTTAATTTAAAATAAACCTGAAATTCTTAGGTAGAATTTGTTGCAGAATAATTCAATTTGCCACATGAAAAAAAAAAGAAACTTTCCCATTGTTTGCACCACTGTGCACATTCTGAAAGTCACATTTAACATTGAATTTCTACAAAATTCAGCAGTTTACTATTTGGTGCAAGTACCAGTGACAAAGTATCATTTTGGATGTTATTCCTATCCGTGGCACATCTAAGAGTAATGCTTTTTTTCCACAAAACAAAAACTTTTATCTTTTGAGGTCATAGAGTTTTTGCATCTGGGCCTGAGGCTACTAACTACATATGACATGATAAGGAAATGAGACCTTTTGGGGGGAAAGCAAACTTAAGTATCAGAGCTGCTGACAAAAATAACTTCAAAAACCAGTTGACAAAAGCATTCTTACGTGACACTCTAAGTCTTATTTTCTGTAGGAAGTGCAATTTTAGAAAAGTAGAATACTGTCTAGATTGCATTTACCAACTTTGTTTTGTATTTACAGAATTTCTAAAAACAACGAACTCTGTGCCCATATGATTGTGATTCTTGCCATGATAAGAGTTTTGATGGTTTTTGATACTAATTTTAACTCATTTATATCCTTTGTGTAATATGTTAAACATGTCTTAAAATTTGAATCCTTTCTTGATTTGTCTGTTTCTATTAATAAAAATCTAAATCTCTGATGTGGATAAACATGATTGTTTACTTATGACCTGGCCAGTTTTCTAACATAAATAATTATGAGTAGATCTGGAACCCTGAATCTCCTATTTCCATTTGACGTCAGAGTCAAATTTTGCAGGTGCCATTAAGGAGGCCAAGTATCAAAATATTTGCTTCATTTATAAAACTATATAACACAAATGCTGAGATTTCCAACCTCGTAAATTTGCCATACTCTGTTTCCAACACAAGGACAGAATCTCAAGCTCTCTGGGGATCCCAGTGATGGGCTTTGTTGTATGCATGCCCCAGAGTGCCTGTAAGCAATCATCTCTCTTCTACTAAACCATTATCTGAAATTGGTTCTTTCTGGTTACCAAAATGGGAATAAAAGCATGAGAATATTGGGGAGAAATGAGGGTCAAGACTTTAATCTGTGAGCTATGTTGAAGACAAGAATATTATCTTTCTAAAACCCAGCTCCACTTGGGTGCCATATGGAATGAACTATGACCGTTTGATGTAAAATCTACACGTTATTATTATACACCAAGGACTGAAACAACAAAGTCAGCATCTGAGTATGCTACTTAAAAAGCCAAATGCACTAAATAACAGATCATGTGTTTCCATCCTGAAAATTGATCTTCTTTAAAGGGAAAACATGTTGGAAATAAGTAAAAGCATTTCAAGGTATTCAGTTTGGAGCATTACATTTCCTCATACCTAAAATTAGTTTTTAGTGTCATTCCTACTTTTTTTCATAATATCAGAACTTAAAGGCATAAAGAATGTGGTATGTCTCAGAAAATACTATTTTCGTGTCTATTTTCCTTCAATAAAGACCAGGGGTACAGAAAAGAGAACAGTTTATAATTCATTGAAATAGTCTCCTATTCTTTTTTCCCCTTGGCTTTGCCATTAAAGTCAATATGGAAAAAACAAGCAAACAAACAGGTAGGATGGGTCAGAAGAAAGATAAAAACCTTATTTTAAAAACGTAGACAAGACTATTTGAAAGGTTATTTGGTCTAATAAGGAGAGAAATAATTCCACAGTAGTCTTCAAGTGTACTACGTGAAAAGTTATTTCGAAAACTATTTTCACCTCTTCTAGATGACTTAGAAATGGGTCTGCATAAAAGTGGGTAATGGATTAGATTTTCCAAGGACTCTCTAGGCAAGTTTAGTTCATAACAATGTAATTTGTTTTAGTCCCTCTGCCTTTACAAGAAATTAGTACGGTGTCCATTGTAGATTGGTATTTATTAATTTTTTAATTATAAAACCAATTATTGACATTTTATAGAGTGTTCTTTTTATTCAGATTTCTAGAAATCTTTTCCATGTTTATGATGTCAGAAATAGGTGCGCCCACCCTGTTTCACTCTTTTATAACTATAACTTTATGGGGGGAAAAATAATTCTTTTAAGTACTTAAAAAGCCGAGGAATAAATCAAGTTCCTCAAATAATTCTCTTTTTCCCCCAGGCACTGATTAAAAATAAGACTGTGTAATGTATAGATTATCCTAATTATTATAGAAATAAGTGAGCAATTTTATGTATCATTTGATTTTGTCATGATATTCAACAACAAAGTAAAATTTTATATTAAATTCACATGAAACTGCTAATGAATATGTCATTTTTTACAAATACAGATGTATTCAGAGAAAAGTAGACTAGAAAAGCCTATATTCCACCTCATCCCCCAAAACACACATAATACGTGCAGGCATGTGCACATGTACATTTTTGAAAGAGGGGAGTGGGAAAAAAGCCACCCAAAATGTCCCAACTTTTTAAGATTTTTTTTTTTTTTAGATTTTATTCATTTATTCGACAGAGATAGAAACAGCTAGCGAGAGAGGGAACACAAGCAGGGGAAGTGGGAGAGGAAGAAGCAGGCTCATAGTGGAGGAGCCTGACGTTTGGCTCGATCCCACAACACCGGGATCATGCCCTGAGCCGAAGGCAGACGCTTAACCACTGTGCCACCCAGGCGCCCCCCAACTTTTTAAGATTTTTAAGTAATCTCTACGCTCAGTGTGGGGTGGAATTTACAACCGCAAGATCAAGAGTCCCATGCTCTAGCAAATGAGCCAGCCAGTGTCTCCCTCCCCCCCCTCCCCTATTGGTTGTAGCTTTGAATGAAGTTCTCTCCTGTCAGTTCAGGGCAGATTGCAAATTTCATCCCAGTTTTCTTTCTTTCTTTCTTTCTTTCTTTCTTTCTTTCTTTCTTTCTTTCTTTTTCTTTTTCTTTTTCTTTTTCTTTTTCTTTTCTTTTCCTTTTCTTTCTTTCTTCCTTCCTTCCTTCCTTCCTTCCTTTCTTTCTTTCTCTTTCCTCTTGAGAGGCAACATAGTATTTTGAGGAGATGAAGTTCTTAAGTCAAACAGATACAGGTTTTCCACTCACTTCATGTGTAATATTGGTAAATAGTTTAATTTTTAAAGCCTCCAGTTTCTTTAACTACAGAGACAGAATGATTTCATACAGTTTTGTGATGAATAAATGTCCAAGGTAGCCCTCATATATTGAGACCTGTTCTGAGCTAGTCGTATGTCCCTTCATTATCATTAATCCTTATAGCAGCACTGAGAAGTTAAGAGTTTTTCTAGCCCCCATTTGCTCCAAAAGCACATCAGTAAAATATCTGTTACAGCGTCCGGCTCAGTAAATCGTGGTGGTGGTGACGGTAATCATAGTACTAGTTATTGTAGTTGCTGTTTTGACTATAGTCATCGTACAGCCCCATGTTCCCACTGAAGAAACTTAAGAATGTAAAGAGGCAGCCCGTTTAGGGGACACGGGATTCAAAGACAGTCTGTTTCCGCATGATCTGTGCCATTAAATATTACACCATATTGTTATGGTATTCTGAGATTTTAGGTTTGCTAAATGCTTGTCACCATGCATAGAGGCATTTCATTCTTAATGGGACACTATTTCCAAACTGTACTTAAAAACAGTTTGGTGTTTAATTTCTTCTGAAAACATGCTGGTATGTTATCTAAAAGGCACATTTTACCATTAGTATAAGAATTTCTATACACTTACATCGGGGAATCTTTTCAGTGACTTAGCTACCTGACTACCTGACTAGTTCTTCAGTGTTTAGGTATTTCTGGTTGCCTTCTTCTATGCGCTGGGTTTGGTAAACAGCCAATTCTCTGTAAATTATATTTCTCAAGTGTAGTATGGGTTATTTCTGTGCCTCTTCTAAATTCCTCTTATTATTGCTAATGAAGATAACCTTAACATTTTAACTAATTATTCATACAGTTGTACATCTAAAATTTAATCTGAAGTCTTATTTTCATAAATCAAATTGTAGAAATAGGATATTAGTATATAATTTATAATCACATTACATGTCAATAGGTGTAATTATTTAGCAATATAAATTCAACAGGATCTGTTGTTACTTCATATTTATTTTTAGCCTAAGCTATGAATTTATTTCTAATTAATAAAATGTTATGTTTCTACTTCAGGAAGATTTAAACTATAAAAGACAAGTGGGGGGGGAACCACTGACATATGATCCATTTTTCTCAATACTGTATATACTTGAAGGTATTAAAATTCTCAGAATACTACTTACAAGTATACTATTTATTCTGACATGTGGGTTAGTTATTAGTTTTACTTTATGTTTATTAGAGAAGCAGTTAAATATTGAGATTCCATTGAAAGCATAGCAGTGTACTGAGAATGGTGCAAGCCCTTAGGGATGCTGAAATATATTAGACTTCTAAGAAGTAACTAGCAGTTTTTGTTTGCTCAGAATTCAGCAAGTACATTTAAAGGTCTGATTCATTTGAAATGCTCTAAATTAAATTAGGAAATAACCTTTAGCAAAATGTGTATCATCCACTTTGCAGACTTCTGTATAAAAGTTTTACATGTATAAGAACCACTTTACATGATGATATTTTTTCCCTTGTATTTCTCTTACAACTGTGAATACCCATGAAAATGAGCAACAGCATTAGTGTTACGGCTAGCCTTCAGAATATTCACTTAGTGCCAGCATGAGGTTTACACTGCCATTAAAACCATTGCAATTTTACAGTTCATGAAGCACTTCCTCAGACATTCTTCATCTTCACAACAACCCAATGAGGAGGCCAAATGTAGTAGGCATTAGTCATTTCTGCTGGCCCAGCACCCCAAGACCCTTCCCTCCTGGGGAGAGAGCCCAGTGATGAGATGGATGGAAAGTAGAGCTCTGCCTCCCTCTCCCAAAATCAAAGGAGAGCAGCCATTCATTCTCCTGCCCTAATTTGGCAGCTCATAGGCTCTTCCATGACTGAGGCTCAGCCAATGAGACAACCCTGACTGCGAGTTTTCCTGGAAATGAGCTAATCAGAACTCCTGAGGAGAGATTGGGGCTCATTCCAGCCAAAGGAGTGGCAGGCGAGGGCTGTGTCCATGGCAATGGGACCAGCTGGGCTTTCAGAGTCTGGGACTCACAGAGGCAACTTGCATGTTTTGACCAAACTCCTTTGTTTCTGCCCATTTTCCCCAAGATTTTTCAGCCTCTTCTCTCAACTAACCATCTAATTTCTCCGCAGCGTATGCCTATCACATTTAACTTAACTATGGTAGGTTTTGGTTATTGGCAACCCATAGGTAAGAAAAGTATCACTATTCCCAATATACAGATGAAGAGATTGAGCCTCAGTGGGGTTAAGTAACTTCCTTGATTTGTAGTCATGTAGAAAAGCCAAGTCTAGAACCCGGGACTTCTCGTTCAGGGTTTTTTCTTTCAGAGCACACTGTTTTCCCAATTGCCTTCAGCGGCCCCTGTAGATTGTGAGATGTGCTTCCTCCTCTGCGCCTCCTTGATTGCAGTGCTTAGTCCTATTTCTTGTTATAATGCTTATCTGCTTGATGTCAAGTGCGCCTATCTTCCACCCTACACTGTTGAGCATCTGGAAGACAAGGATTCTTTTTCTCTCAAACATATATTGGAGTGCCTGGGTGCAGAGTCAGTACTAAATAAAGATTGTAATGAATGAGTAGCAAATGAGTGCATAAATTATTCAATTAAATGAAAACACCAATGTGGGCTTGAAGTTGATGCTAAAAGTATAACACTGATTTTAGAAAATACCACTATGTTCTTTACCAATCAGAATTTTAAACTACGAACAATTCAGCTTAAATATATAAAGATGCTTACTTAGTAAGCATTTATTCCATGCCTACTATGTGTCAGGCAGTTATTACAGAGAGAAATAAGAATTTGTCTCCTTCTTTAAGAAGTCTCACAGACTGATGGGAGAAACATATTCCATAGCTCAGATCATAGAGCTGTGATAATCTGAAGAATGATTAGGGCAGCAGGCTCACTGTCAGCAGCCATGGGAACCACTAAACTGGCCTGGAAATACCCCTCTGGGCAGGTTGCTGTGCATAACAAAGAAAACAGAGCCCTTTGAAAGCTGGAGAAAAGCACAATATGCTTTGCCTTTCCAAAATGTATTGAGATATGCTAAAAAAAATAAAAGTTGGGGAAAAAAAAGCTACATGGGGCACTGGGTGGCTCAGTCGGTTAAGCATCTGACTCTTGGTTTCAGTTCAGGTCACAATCTTGGGTTCCTGAGGTCAAATCTTGTCTGTCCAGCTCCACTCTCAATAGGGCATCTGTTTCTCTCCCTCTTCCTCTCCCCAACCCCCCCCCCCACCGCTCACGCACTCTCAATCTCTCTCTCTCTCAAATAAATAAATAAATCTTAAAAGAAAAGTTACCTTCACCCTCATTCAGCCATAATTGTTTTTTAAAAAGGTTATAATCAAGGCTTATCAAATTTTAAAACTAATTTTGAAATTGCTTTGTATCATATGAGACTAATACATAAAACTATATTTTGGTTTGGCAAAAGGTGGGAATGAAGAGAAATCTATATCTTTATTTCAGCATTAAAGCCCCATATAGTAAAAGCAACAAATAAAGATATATATATAAAATGTGAAAGTATACAAAGCTATATATATGTATGCATGTAAAATACACATATATGTAAGAAACAAGATACACATTTGTCAATATAATTTCCATTCTTTACAAATTATGCACACAGTAAGAGAAATATTTAACTTCATAATGTTTTGGTATCATTTGCAGACAATTACTACGGCACGCCAAAGCCTCCAGCAGAACCAGCACCGTTATTGTTAAATGTGACAGACCAGATACTTCCGGGAGCCACTCCAAGTGCTGAAGGAAAACGGAAGAGGAATAAATCAGTGAGCAACATGGAGAAAGCAAGTATAGAGCCTCCTGAGGAGGAAGAGGAAGAGAGGGCTGTGGTCAATGGAAATGGGGTAGTAGTAACACCAGGTTAGTCATTGTACGTGTGTGTGTGTGTGTGTGTGTGTGTGTGTGTGTATGATTATAGTTACCTTCAGAGAGAGATGATTATGATATCAAATGAAAAAGACATAATTCTTGTATACCTTTTATTTTAATTTTGACGTATGAAGTAATTAATTCAAGTTCCTCAATTTTTAGTTTCACTTACACAGTATTAATGGCAATATAATGAATGGTTTCTACATCTTAGAAAATGTTACAAGTCATGAATATGATTGTGTAAAGCTCTGGGGTCTTTGCTGATTAACATTAAGTAATATCTATCCTTAGAAATCTCAGTATACACAGTTCTGTAAAAAGTGGTTGTGTCATGTGATTTAGTTAACAACTTCAGCGAACACAGTCCTCAAAATGACTGGAGCTACACCATGTCTGTATATTTTTCTCTCCACCCTTACCATCTAACCTGGCAATGTGGAGAAAGCACCTTTCGACATTGACTTGGTGAAGGCACCTACCCTTGAACAAGGAAAAGACTTGTTATCTCTTTGATTTGTAACCTATTATATCACATATATAAAGAATATCAGGCAGATATACAGTGTGTTTGCACAAGGTATTGCTTTGCTGTTTTCTTGTGCTTATTACTAACAGAGTGCCATAATTTTTATTATAACTATAAAAGATATTTTTCATTATATTTTTCATAATTAAATGTCAAAGCAAAAGTATGGCATTCTTGTAGCCTCTAAGCTTGGAGTAAGTTTCCAAAGTTTCGCTTTAGTTATTTATTGTTCAATAACAGCATATCAGTAGGCATTGAAAACCTAAAGAACTGTATTAAAGCTCTTGAAAAAATGTTAACACATGCACTTTGCATACATATTATTCATGATATATTTCCTACAACTACTCTGATGTCTATATTTTGAATTATCAATGTACTATTTCTGTAGTGACATAGTATTTGAATTTTCATGCTCAATTATATTTATCAAAGTTTCATAAGCTTGCTTTTTACCTTTAATACCTGCAAAATACCTGCAAAAATTTCCTTCCTTGAACACAGAGACTAAAATCTAATCTGTGCCAATCAAGGTGTAAAAAAAATCCTAAAAAGTGGTTTCACCTTGATTACTCAGAGAACAATCTCCTCCATTAATATAATGGTGAAAAACTTAGGCTTTGATCCTACTAATCACCGATTTCTGGATACAAATGCTAAAAATCACTGCTGGTACATAATGTAACTTGTTTACTAAAGACCCTGTGCTGGAAAAAAATGTGATGAAGTTCAGAAGGTGAAGAGCTGAGTGAATGTACAGGAGAGGAAAGCAATTTTCAGCTTTACAGGTCATTTTCAAGCAATTAGATGCATTTTTTTTTTATTCTGAAATACCTTTGTCAAAGTATTGACTTTTCATTATGTAATAGATTTAAATTAAGTTGATAGTACATAGTTTTCTTAGTTATCTTTGATATGAGAAGCAAAATGATTCAGCCAGGTGGGAGCAATAATCACAAAAGAAGAAGTCGGGGATCAAAGAGCAGTTACAGAGTTTCTTACTGGTTAACACCTTATAGCTAAAAACATAAAATATTTGTCCTTGGTTGGGCCTAAATCATTGGTTTCTATTTTATTTCTACTCTATATAGGGCAAATCAAATGAAGCATTCTTCATCCAAAGATTTATAAACAAATTTATTTAATTGGTGGTCATAATCTAGAAAGCACTATTCCTTTCAATTCATACATACTAGACATAAGGAATTGGGATTTTGTTTGTGTTTGTGTGTTTGTTTGTTTTCGGCTAGGAAGTCTTAAGGGCCCCCAAGGAAAATGGATCAGTTTGTACTCTTCTTAACCAGCCCTAGTCGTATGTCTGTTCCTGGACCTCTCAGCCTGAGGATGGTAGAGCACATCCCAGGCCAACTCTGGGATGTTTGGATACTCAGTGGATGCCACAAATGCTTACAGATGCTTGCAATGGCTCCATAAGCCTGGCTGGGCAAATGGCCCTTGTACTGTCTTATTCTTTCCCTTATGGGAGATGAGAGATATGTAAATGAGGCCGCTCTTCACCCAGTGTTCAGAAATGGAGGAAACAGCCCAAACCAGAAATTGGTCTGTCATCCCTTATCAGAAATCTTTGTTTTTCTTTATGTTTATCCAACAGAAACTTTAGGGTTCACTTTGCCTCTCTTGAATACATTCACTCAGCTCTTCACCTTTTGAACTTTGTCATATTTCTTTTTATAGCAGAGGGTCTCTGTCCTGTCTTTGTTTTTTTTTTTTTTCCCCATACACAGTCACCAGATATAAGACACTTTCAGCAATATTGAGAAAATTGTTGCTTAAATTTTAGTTACTGCCCTGTACCAACTAGTAGCCTATAATACTAATTAATATCAGATGTCACGTCAGAGGATAAATAGTATAATCAATGGGGTGCATTTAGAGAGTGAGAAAGCTTACTGAGGTAATTTTATTCCATTACATAAAAATACTGATAATAATGATAATAAATAATGTAAAAATTAACTTCTTGCGGGTGCTTACCCTGTGCTAGGAACTCCCTAGCTTCATTATGTGTACTAGTTCACTTAATTCTCCCTACAGATTTTTACAAGTTAGGTACTATTTCATAGATAAGGACACTGAGGTACACTACAGTTAAGTAATTTGCCCAGTAACAGGCATTTATATATAGGAAGTATGGATCCAGAACCCGTGTTCTTAGCTGCTGTGCTATCCTGAGTCTTACAGCACCAAATAGAAGCGTAAATACATTTCTCAGCAGCATGTATACACAAGACCACAATTTCACTTGTACCTCTTTAAAAGTGGCATTGTAAGTTTCTACCTACCAAAAGTTTCTTCTTTCATTGCTGGAAATCATATACAACTCAACCTATGTGGCTCTGTGGATATAAAAAAAACCCTATTTTTATTTATTTTTAAAAAAGATTTTATGTTTTGAGAGAGAGAGGAAGAGAGTGAGCGAGCATGAGAGGGGGGAGCGTCAGAGGGAAAAGCAGACTCTCCGAGCCCGATGTGGGACTCAATCCTGGGACTTCAGGATCATGACCTGAGCCGAAGGCAATTGCTTAACTGACTGAGCCACCCAGGCGCCCCCAAAAATCCTATTTTTAAAATAATATTCTGTAAGTATTTAAAGATCAGAACTACCAATCTTTAACTCCTTATGCTTTACCAAAATGAATTATTTTCTCTATGTAAATAGATTTTAGAGGAGTTCTTGATTTACTTGTATTACTCATTTTCTTCATCTTTTCTCCTTTGAACTTATACTAGAACTGTATATTCCTTTTACTTCCAGGCCATATTTATGTAAAGTTGGTGACCACCTTTAAATATATAATTTCTACATGAAGTTCTACTAACCTTCTCCATGCATATTCACATATTCATGCTACATTCCCTTTTTTGCTTAAAATTACATCAGACAGAGGGATTTAGCCCATATCACTGAGAAAAGCCATAGAATGATCTTTCAGTGTCTCAGATCAGAAATTTTCTCTCTCTGACACATGTCACTTTGGTGATAGAAATCTATATAGTTCTATCCTTAGAAATGTAGTTTGATCCTTGTTGATACTGGAAGTTACAAAAATGAAAATAAAACAAATAATGGCAACTCTCCTATAATGAATGCATAAGATGGCCTAGACATATAGTACGTATGTTGTCTCTCTTATCCTATAATCATATATGCTTACTTAACAAAGAATATGCTGAAATTTAGCTTAAGGTATTTAACAAAGGTAATAGTTAATTTAGTAAAAGAGTTGAGATATGGACCCAGGAATACCTGAACTCATCCCCTTTCCACTACATTTCTCTGGGCTGTTAACCTTGCTGAGGACAAAATGACTCTTGACCTCCATAAGGTAAAATCATAGTCTTTCAGCTCAGTGTATTTCATTACATTGTATTCTGTTATATTTGTCCTTCACTGAATTTGTGGCTGGGGTGTTAGATCTAATGCTTGCAAGAATGATATAGCTTTACATCATCTTAGAGAATCTGTCTTTAAACTGATATTTAAAATTCATATCCCTAGGAAACCTTTCCTTGACATTAACCTCACCTATATTTAGACATCTTTATCTTGTTAGAGCTGACATCCAGCCCCATGGCTTCAAGTACCGTAGATTTACCCACAGGCTTTGCTTTTCTCTTATGTTCCAGGGCCATGTTTCTAACTACTGCCCACTGGACTGCCCCTCCTAAGCATTTCTGTAGCAACTTAAATGCAACATTCCACTTAAATTCTTCTCCCATAAAACAAGCAGATCAACTCAAAAAGGACTCTTCTTGACTTTTCAAATTCTTTTCACCCAGATAGCTCAGAGTTCTTTGATATTTGTTTTTCCCAGGCTTGCTATGTATTATTAGATATAAAAGATCACTGGGCCTGTAGTTTTAGTCTCTTTTTTCCAAATACCACCATCCTAGATTACTGCCTTATCACCTCATTTGTGGACTATAGTACCCTCACAGTTCTACATTCCTTCAGGCTCCATCCCTATCAAATTGCCTGGTTATTCTTCCATCAATTAAAGATCCTTGAACCAGCACTTGATCATGTAACTATCCTTCCCAAAACTTGGATGAGCTTCCATTTCTACTGCTCCAAACTCCTTGGGCAACCCCTCAGGTCATCCCATATTTGACTGTAATCTACCTGTTAGCTTTGGTCCCCACCACTCCCCCCATCTCTTCTCTCATCTGCATCCTATACTCATAAAACTCCTCTACCTGTTTGATAATGCCTTCTCCGTATTGTACCCTCCTATTCTTTTAGTCAAAATTCAATAAAAATGTTGATATTCCCAAGAAATCACTTGTTGACTCCCATAATGAAAAGTTGAAACTGTCCATCTCTGAATTATTGAAATACAATTTTACACTCTTCATTCATTTGGAAGATACTGATTAGCCTGGTATTTGTAGGTGACTTTTCATAACGTGCATGTCTGTCATCCCCACATGTATTGTAAACATCACTAGGACAAGGACTACTTTTACTTTTTTTTTTTGAGGATTATTCTATTTCTTGTGAAAATACCAAAAATAGATAGGTGGATATTGAATCACTATATTGTATACCTGAAACTAATATAACACTATGTTAACTATGCCAGAATTAAAATACGAAAAGAATAGGTGGTTAATAAGTAGATAGTTTTTTGTTTTGTTTTTAAAATTGAACTTTTCTGAAGAAAAAAAATCCTTTAAACCACAGTAATTGGGTTAAGCTTTCTTGGATTTCTTTTATTTCATGAATTATCTGCTAAATTTTCCGGAAAGTAATTCACTATTATATTGTAACTTCCCCTCACTAGCTATTAGTAAGCCTAGTGCAAGGAATTAGAAATGCACATATATTTTAAAGGCAGCTAAGTCTCTCTGTTAATACACACACACACACACACACACACAATGCCAGGAGGAACAGGGCCCGTGAGAGCTACCTTCACCAACAAAGGGAATACAGTATGTGTACACAGAGCTGCCTTCTCCAGGCCCCCAAGCCCGCAATTAGTGCAAATGAACTGCCTCTCCCAGAGAGCAAACAGAGTGTCCCTTATGTGATCACCGAGTGTCCTAGCAATGATCTCAGTTCACCATTAGGGACCCGCATCCAGGTCCTGTGCTGCTTGGCACGCTGACTGTGTATGCACCATCAGTCCTGGTTCTGTGAATGAGGTCCTGTCACTGTCCAAAGAATTATGTCCTCCATAGTGAATCTCGCTGTTTTCCTGTGAATAATAGCCCACTCTGAAACCACCTCACTGCCTATCCCCTGCTTATTTTTGTATTTTTGTGTGGGTTCACAGAGACTGTGATGTGTGTATCCACTCAGATCTTTATTTTTTTCTTCTTTTCTTTTCTCTTTCTTTCTCTTTTTTTTCTTTCTTTTCTTTTCTTTCTTTCTTTCTTTCTTTCTTTTTTTTTTTGTTTGGAGGCTTAATTTTATGATCTTGTTCCCGAACACTGTACTAGGTTTTATCTTTCCATCAGATGGGGCAAATTTTGGGGACTATTTTAAATTAACCTTCTAAAATTAGATATTCCATTTATAAATGACGGGCATCTTTTCTTAAAAGGATTATTTAAAAGTTAGAAGTGCCCTAGTTGTCAAGTGTTCTGAGTATCTGGGTGATTATGAAGTACTAAGATAATCATTTTAGAGCTCCTTCTTACGAACTACAGTAGTAATTTTAACTACCGCATTGGGGAAAAGTTGAAATCATGATTAATTTCAGGAATGTCACTTCAAATCAAGGCCAGCTCACTTTGCTGTTAAACTAAAAGCGATGCATTATTTGAACCTCTTCGTGGCCTCACACTGATTCAGCATTTTGGGGATCTTGCACTCAACCTGTGTGGAGAGTTTTTCTACTTCTCTGAGGGTTTGTACGATGCGCGTGAGAGAGCGATTTGATACACGGATGAGGAGTGCAGAGCAACAGCAACCAGGGTAACACTCGGGCTTGTGCAGCACTTGCAGAAAGCCTGAGGACCGGTGGCCATGTTTAAGTGTCTTCAGGTTCTCCAGGCATCTTAATCGTATTTCTAATCATAGCCATCCATTCTCTCTAGGTCTGATTTTCACTCTGTGTTCCATTTCCTTGTCTCATATTTCTCCTCATAAGAAGTGATTATAATTGCAGTGTGAGATCTCAGCTACCTATTGCCAGACAAAGAGTGCTTTAGTTATTTCTGGCTGAGGACTGGACTTTGTTCCTGAAGAGGGAAGGTCTCTGTGTGTACTCATTCCTTCGACAGAGCTCCATGGCAGGGAATAGCACCTTATCTTTTTCTTCCTAATTGACTTCTTGCTCTCATCAAACAATGCCTTGACTCCAATTTGGCCCCAAAGAATAGTACTTGAATTATCGAGACCAAAATGAAATAAAGTCTTCTTTTTCTCTTTAAGACCCTTTGATATTCATAAAACTTCACAAGGTGATGTTATGTTTTATATAGTTCTGGTCTCCTGGAATTCATTCAGAATTTTGAAAGCAAGATCTGAAAGATATTGCACATTTATATCCTATATTTCACTTCGTAGCCTGCTTTGGTCTTTGAATATTTTCAATACTTACATCAGTTTCTCTTACCCCAAAGTTCGTTGAGGGTTTGGGGGGCTTGTTTCTATATGATAAACATCTTTCAAATGCATTACATTATTAAAATTGTTTCACATATACAGTTTTAAAGCTATGAGGATTCATTTTACTGCCATTATTCCAGTCTAGTTTTATTAAAATGTGAAAAAATATTGCAGAAAGAAGAAAATATGCTAATCAAGGCGGCTCTTCTCTCCTGTTAATAGGAAATGATTCCCTCTACTAATCTTCCTAGTGAGTCTTTACAATTTAGTTTTTTATATCTTGAATTTTTTTTTCCTTGTCATCTTCTACTCATAGTCCTTGACTCTCCTATTTTCCTAATTTCACATTTTGTTCTGTTAGTGCTCCAAAGAACCTATAACCAACTGAGGGTTTCAGATAGAGATGAAAAGTGATTTTGAGGTATTGAATATGATTTATTACTAATTCACATTTTCCTGGCTAGCCCCATGAATGGATGAGATGAATTTGGTTACAAATATTACAGATAAAAAGTCATTTCTTTACAAGACTGGGAATTTCTGCTTCCTCAATCGATATATCGTTTCAAAAATCAGAAGCATAGTTAATTGTTACCCTGACTTTCCCTAATTCTAATATTTTAGTCTAGGTTTATTTTTTACATTATATATATATATATACACACACACACACACACATTATATATATATATATATATACACACACACACATATACATATACATTTTAAATATATAAATTGCCACCATGTCTACGGGCCACCCCTTCTCATTCACATACCTTATATGAAAAGAACTTATATGCACTGTTGTTGAGAATGGAAACTCTTGCAGCCACTGTGGAAGACAGTATGGAGGTTCCTCAAAAAGTAACAAATAGAACTACCCTATGATCCAGCAATTGCACTACTAGTAATTTACCAAAAGAATACAAAAACAATAATTCAAAGGGACACATGCACCCTGACGTATATAGCAACAGTATCTACAATAGGCAAATTATGGAAACAGCCCAAGTGTCCATCGACTGATGATTGTATAAGAAAGATGTGGTATACATATGCAATGGAGTATTCCTCAGCCATAAAAGAGTGAAAGCTTGCCATTTGCAATGACATGGATGGAGATAGAGAATATTATGCTAAGCAAAATAAGTCAGTCAGAGAAAGACAAATACCATATAATTTCACTCATATGTGGAATTTAAGAAACAAAACAAACAAGCAACGGGGGAAGAAAAAAGAGAGGGAGCAAACCAGGAAACAAACTTTGAACTATAGAGAACAAACTGATGGTTACCAGAGGGAAGGTGGGTGTGGTATGGGTGAAATACCCCATTAAGGGGTATTAAAGGGATTAAGCAGTGCACTTGTTGTGATGAGCACCAGGTGTTATATGGTTGTGTTGAATCACTATATTGTATACTTGAAACTAACATTATACTGTATGTTAACGAACGGGAATTTAAGTTAAAACAACAACAACAAAAAACTTATGTAATGCATTTTTTTTTTAGAACTTAAAAGCACTTAAGCAGAACTAAGTTAAAAAAAAAAAAACACACTACCTAAAAGTCAGTAGTCAGTGTATATAGAAATATCTCTGAAGAAGCAGAGAAGTAATCATCTTTGCTAACTGGATTGCTGCAGCACTGGAAGTAGAAACAGGAGGGAAACCTACTCAGCACCATATTTTTCCTTTGTACTTTTGGATTTCGTCCATGTGCATAGTTTAGTACATCAAAAAAAGTGATTAGTTTTTTAAATGATGAGCCAAAATTCACTAATCATGCAGTGTCAAACATTTTAGCACCCATATTATAATTCCTCTTTTTATTTTAGAAAGTTTTGGAAACTTGGTGAAAGCACTCTGTGAGCAAAATGCTATCATCTGGACTTCTTTTAATCAACTGGCTACATAGAATGCTGGTGACCACTGCATGAATGCTTCCTTTCTGAAGATGGAATGCCCTCCACTTTTTGCTATGGGATACAATCTGTAGTATGGCCATAATGGAAATCAATTGCAACAATATTTTTCTCTTGTTTAAAAATCAGCACTGAAATGTTCATTCATGTACAAGACCCTGTGGTTCAAATTTTAACTAAGAACTTCAGCTTCTAGAAGTGAAGTGAAGATCATCCTCTGGCAGCCCCCGCCCCTGCAAAAATACAGTAAGACCTTGGATCGGTATAACAAACACACTTTTTGATGAGGTTACTGAGTTGGCAAGAAAGCAAGAGATATCTTCAAGCCCCACCCCATCTGCTGCCATGGTCCCTATCACAAATGGCAGAAACTGAAGTGGGGAGTAACCGGTTATAAACAGGCTAGAAAACCAAGGGAATATATGAGACTAAGCCTTGGGCTAATATAAAATTGGGAAGCCAAGTCTCTGATTCTTCTTTAAGTCTGTACCCTCAGTGGTGCCAAAGTGTTGCCAAGTTGATAGCTCAGTAGCAGCCCCGCATGCCCCGCAAAATCAAATGCAAAACTCTGTAGGAAATAATACAGAACTTGAAAAAAAAAAAAGTGTGGATTATTATCTGACGATTATTTTTCCTCCTTTAAATCACTTAACCCCACAACATGTCTCAATGGTGGAAGAAAAACTCAATTTATGTGAACACTTTTTAAAAAGGAAATTAGCTTCGTGTGTATCTCTCTCTCTCTCTTTTTTTTAGTAATTGCATTTTTTTTAAAAACATCTAATATCTTTAAAATTATACAGGCTAGACCACACTTCTTGTTTCTGTCAAGAGAGACCATTTAGATTGCTTGACTGATTTAACTATGCAATTTATTTAGTATTTTAAGTAATAGAATTCACCGATAATAATATATGACATTTACTGAACACCTACTACGTTTTAATAGTTTACTTCTCTGAGCAATTTCTGTGCATGTCACATCTAATGCTTATAGGTAGATGATGTTATTATTCCTGTCATATAGTTAAGGAAATTAAGTGTTTAAATACCTTGCTCAATGTCACACTACAAAGAACAGATTCAAACCCAGGCAGTCTGACACCAGCCTTAGCATTTATGTTCTGCGTATTGTAGAATGTGTTTGCTGTTACCTGAGAATCACTAAACAAAAAGCAAAAGAAAAACTTATCTCAAATTATTCCTGTTCTCTTTTCTTAGTAGGTACAAATATGTTCCTCATTTTTTTCCTGTTAAATGTTCTCTAGCCGTGCTTATTTCCAAAGAAATAATATGAATACAGGAGAAAAAAATTGCTAGATTTATTAAAATTTGTCACATAGCCATTAGAAATATAAATCACAGAGCTCTCACAGGGTAAAACAAATTTTGGAAAATCAAATTTTATGACTGTTCAAGAAATCAACAATTTTCTGTCTAGTTTAAAAACATTATTTTCCCTCATTTCGAAGGATGGCAATTACAGAAAGCTCAACATTAACTATATGCATAGACCATGTCAAGTGAAAACATGGATAAGGTATAAAATAGGCATTCTTCTTAAAATGGTTTTATCTTGGTTTCTGACTATTCTTCAATAAAACTGAGTGGGAACATTCAAAGCCACAGCACTATGATTTATTCTTAGTCCTGTGTCTGAAAGGCAATCTTTTAGATACTGCTAGGGCGATAAACATGTAAGCAAATGAAATGGCTACCATACATATTGTTCTATATCAAAACCTTAGACTCGGCCAGAGCTATTGGATTTATTTGAGCTGGGTTGAGTGCAAAAAATGCATACATTTAATTCTCTTCCAATTAAATGGATTTCAGTCCCTCTACTATGTATACAGATCTTTGAGTTCTTCTGAATTTCTTATGTAAAGAAGAAGAGCATTTGCTAAATCCAACAAAACATGATTAGGGTAGGAAAGAGGAAGAAAAATATATTTCTTAATTCTTCACAACAGTAAAAGTGTACATAAAATGTGTTTTTTGTAGGTCCTCACTTCTAAGAATGTACATTGTCAACGTCTGTTTTGTGTCTCAGTGTTGCTGTAGAGTTTCTAGGAAATTCAACAGTTCTAGTCAAAGAGAAAGTTTTTTCATCATTGCCATTCTTTAAAAAGAGGTGATTCTTCTTTATTGAAATATTCTTTGATTCTGTTGTTAGTGAAACAAAACAAAACATGCCTCGCTCTTGTTTGCAGGACATCTAAGTGACCTAGAAATGCAAAATGGAATGCTCAAAAAATGCCAGTGTTTGATAAAGTCTGTTCACTTCAGCAGCAAGCAACTTAGGAAGAAAAAATTACATTTACATATCCAAAAAATTCATGTTTAGATTTAATAATAAAGTCTTGCTGAAAAATAGGTCTTGGAAGTCAAAAAGGGCAATTCTACATGACTACTTCTAATCAAGAAATAGCTTCACACTGCTAGAAAACTAAAACATATGCATGGATTATTTGGCTCCCTCTTAGTCAAAATTTAAATAGGTCTTCTCAAATTATAGATCTTTCACAAATGAGATTTGTGTGAAGGCACATTTGCACCCATACTCATCTAAAGCTGAAATCCATGAGAGGGGACGAGTGCTGACACGTGCACCCTTGGTTGGCATGTAAGATCTGTTCTTTCCCATCCTTTTATTACTAAAATCATTTTGGGTGGTACATCCACATAATGGAATATTTTTCAGTGCTAAGAAGAAAGGAACTATAAGCCTTTAAAATACATTGGATAGATTTAAATGTATATTGAAGTGAAAGAAGCCAATCTGAAAATGTCTATACCATATGACATTCTGGATAAGGCAAAACTATGGAGACAGTAAAAACATCACTGTGGTTGCCAGGAGTTAGAGGGTAGGGCAAGATGAATAGGCAGAGCATGGAATATTTTTAGGGCAGTGAAACTTTGTATGATATAATAATGGTGGATTCATGTCATTATATATTTGTCCAAACCCATAAAATATATCACCCGGAGTGAATCCTAATTTAATCTATGGTCTTTGGATGATAATGCAAAGACTATGCATGGGGGTGAGCAAGGAGTCTATGGGGAAATCTCTTTCTCTTAATTTTGCTGTAAATTTAAAATTGCTCTAAAAATAGTCCGTTAAAAAAATGTGTTCTTAATGGGTATACTCTCAGTTACTTATACAATACCCAATGTATCTGATTAAAAATAATAATGAGCTTCATAGAGAAGAAAGGCATAATCATATTATCCAAAATATAGCAAAGTTATCGTCTATTTTCCTTATTAATCAGGGAAACTATTATGATATAGCATGAATGCTCAATGAATTATAAGCTGAACATGCCTAATATACTATGTAATTAGTTGAATTGTGCTCCCCCTCATGCGGTTTATATTTTGAAGTCCAAACCACTAGAATCTCAGAATGCAAACTTAGTTGGAAATAGGGTCATTGTAGATGTAATTAGTTAAGATGAAGTCATACTGGAGTAGGGTAGGCCCCTGATCCAGTATGACTGGTGTCCTTATAAAAAGGTGAAATTGGGACACAGACATGTACACAGTAAGAATGCTGTATGAAGATTAGAGTTATGCTATCACAAACCAAGTAGCTACCAGAAGCTAACAGAGAGGTCTGGAATAGATCCAGAGGGATCCTGGCCCTGTCAAACCCTTAATCTAGGATGTCTAGTCTCCAGAACTGTGAGACAATACATTTCTATCATATAAGCGATCCAGTTTGTGGTATTTGTTATGACAGCTCTAGCAAACTGATACATACCATTTGGACCACATTCTCCTTGACTGCCCCACTGCCTAGCCAAGTGCCTGGCACTTAGTAGGATCTCAACAAATATTTAATAAATTAATACCACTGTCCTAGTAATAGAGGAAACACAATGCCAGTTCCTTCTCCAGCTGGGTGCTCAATGTTGGAATTCCTCCGACAGCTCCCTTAGATATCCTCATTTCCATGTGCTCTATAGCCATCCTAGAAATTTATGTATAACGCTTTTGTGTCATCAAGTATCATTTAATAAATCATTACGATATACTCTATAGAGTTACCTAGAGTTGGGAGGAGACACTTCCTCTCTACCCACCATGTTGTCTTGCATGTCAAAGAAAATACTTAATTTGCACTCCACTGGCACCTTCAGTTACTCTGCTCAGAAAAGGTGGAGTGGGGGCGCCTGGGTGGCACAGCGGTTAAGCGTCTGCCTTCAGCTCAGGGCGTGATCCCGGTGTTATGGGATCGAGCCCCACATCAGGCTCCTCTGCTGTGAGCCTGCTTCTTCCTCTCCCACTCCCCCTGCTTGTGTTCCCTCTCTCGCTGGCTGTCTCTATCTCTGTCAAATAAATAAATAAAATCTTTAAAAAAAAAAAAAGAAAAAAAAAGAAAAGGTGGAGTGACTTACCTGACTGATGCATCTTAGAAGGATATCTGGGCCTGCTTAGCTCAACTCCTCTTTTCCTTCCTCTTAGTGTTCTACATTCCTCTTCTGAGAATAGGTTCTGCCCCTGCATGGGAAGCCTGTCCTGGTTCCGTGCTGCCTGTGGGTATCTTGGTGTGATTCTGGGTCTTACCAGAAGCCCTTGGCTCTCACCATAAACTGCATCCCTAGATTAGCCTTTACAAATAGTGACTGTGGGAATGTTATGGTTGTCTATTTGCCTTACTCATTTTTTTTCTCTTATTTTGTTCAGATAGAGAAAGCAGGTGCTACTTATTACTTCCTATCAACCCAGTTCACAACAACCTGATGAAATTCTTTTTCTCTCCCCCTTTAAGCTCTTGTCAAGTATCTTGCATATTGTAGGTATTAAATTCATGTTTGCTAACGTAATGATTGATCCATTAAATAAGAATAAAGAAATGAATGAATGAATGAATGAATCAACAAATGAGTGAATGAATGAACAAATGTTAAACAAACTGAGAGAACTTGGTACCATAATCTCTGGCACATCAATATATAACTACAGACATCTCCAAAGACTGTAGACTTTAGTCAAAGAAAAAAGTGTATTTGTTCATAACTAAGCTTCTTGAATGAATTTTCTGTCAGAGTATTATATATTTTCTTTTCATTCATTCTTTAATCCATTCCAACCTGGTTTCCACACCCACCATTCCACTATAACTACTACCATAACCGGTAGCTAATGTCACCGGTGACCTCCATGTCCTTAATTTCAGTAGATTTTATGCCTTTATCTTGCTGGACTATTTAGAAGCTTTGGCCAGAGGTAGTAAGAGGCGCTTTGCTTGGCTTTAATGGCATGAGGATCGACTGGTTTTCCTATTACTTCCCTGACTGCTCCTTCCTGATCATTCTTTCACTGACTGTTAAATGTAGGAATTCCTCAGACAGCTGCTGTAGGAATCCTAGTTTCTACTCACTGCACTCTCTGTCTAGGCAATTTCATTCACTCCTCTGGCTTAATTATAATGCAGTCTGGCCATATACTGTTGTCTCTCAAATTGATTCTCTCCAGCCAAGAACTCTCTGACATGACATTTCCATTGTGAGTTTGGCATGGAACTCTGTCTCAGTGTGCCCAAAACTATACCCATACTCTCCCCAACACCCCCCCGCAAAGTCCTGCTCCTTCTCTCATATTTCCCATCTCAGTGAATAGCTTTGCCACCCACCAGGTTTACCATGATGTCTAAATATTTTTTCAGTCCACTTCTTCCATGCCCATGCCACCATCATCTCTTGTCTAGAACACACAAATAACTTCCCACCAACCTCTAAATATCTACTCTTGCCATTCTCAAACCCCCAGAACAGTTAAGGGGATCTTTGTGGATAATGAAAATCTAATCGTGTCCTCTCCTTGATGAAGATATATCAGTGCCTTCTCATTGTTTTTAGTCCCAAATTCTGAGCATGCCTTCTAAGGCATTGCCTAATTCAGTCCTTGTTTATTTTTTTCTCCATTACCTTCCTCTGAAAAAAGTTTCTTGACTTCTTTTTCAAGTTCCAGGTTGACAGCACATTGGAAAAAAGGGCTGTCGTTGACTCGATATAAAATTAAGTGAATGCATATGCATGATATTCCCAGATTTCACTAGGAAAGCATTCATCACACTTAAACTTGTTAAAGACTGCACATCCTGACGTATTTTGAGGTTCACAAGAGCAGGGATCATGCCTCTCTCATTCATTTTTCTGTCCTTAGTCCCTGACAACAATTGAGTGCTTAATAAATATTGATTAAATGAATATTGAATGAATGAGTATTTCTGAACATGACCTTGCATTTTAACTTTTCAAATGCAACGTGATATTTGGAAATACCTGAGAACAGTGTTATTTTGTGCATTGGTAATTACATGTAATCAGGTACAGCAATGAGAATCTAAAGGGAGCAATGGTACCTTTTTTGCTGCTTCTTTCCTACACATTTACAAAGGTCAATTCTGTATGAGGAATCAACTGGAAGACTACATCAATAAGGGGTCCTATGCTTTTAACAAAGTGTTCTTTTTAAGGGCAAAACAGTGAAAGCTTGTAATGTATTCTTGTGCTTCCTAATTCCTAAAGTACCTTAATATGGCCCTCAGAGATTGTTGCATATAGAGAAAACATCGATATATGCAATTGATTGAGACAGATTTGGCATTCTCTTATTTTTGGCATTCTACTTTAATTAACTCATTGAAAATTACCATTATTGATTTTTAAAATTATAAAAATAATAGATAGCTAATGAATGCAAAGTTACATAAAGAAAACTTCTTCCACCCATCTAAATTTACTATCCTTAAGTAATCAAAGTTGACAATCTATTGTACATCTTCCATCCTTTTTTCATGCTCATATATTATATACAAAATTATAGGCGCATATCTAAGGGAACTCGGTATTTGCTTATTTTTTAAAAATAAGATTAATGATATATGTTCTCTGCAACTTGGATTACTCTTTGAATAGTAATGATGAGCATCTTTTCCAGCTCAATAGATACACAATTAATTCATTGTTTTTAAACTATAGTGTTCCGTGGTAAAGATAACCACAATTTTCTTAATCATATTCTCATTGATAGGTATTCAAACCATTTTCAGGGCTTTCTTACTATAAATGCTTCAGGGTATATTGTTATATATGTATTCTTATACCACACCACCTTTATTTGTAGAGGATGCAGTCTCAACGTGGGATTACTGAGTCAAAGAATATGTGCATTTGTATATTTACATTTTTAATGTTAGTAGCTATTGATTATGTTTCCAAATGATTGCAGAATTTCATATTTTTAAGTTGGCTGTCCTGTCTTCACACTGGCATCTGTCAGTAGGACTCTCCTTCCAGTTTCTGGGTTAAGCTATCTCTACACACCCTTCTGCTGTGAGGAAGCCGTAGTGACCCACTGCAGGTCTGATGGTTCTCTACTCTTAGTAACTTTCCAAGTCTCCCACTGAGGCGTACTTGGAATTTTGGATGACATCCGTAGCACAGGGGAGTCTTGGAAGTGGTATTTGCCAATTTTTAAAAAAGATTTTATTTATTTATTTTAGATAGAGAGCATGAGTCGGGGGAGGGGCAGAGGGAGAAGGAGAGAATCTCAAGCAGACTCCACACTGAGCACAGAGTCCAACCCACAGCTCGATCTCATGACTCTGAGATCATGACCTGAGCTGAAACCAAGAGTCGGATGCTTAACTTACTGAGCCACCAGGCGCCCCTTACTCACAGTCTATGTGTTCTGACCCTCCAGTGGAGATTTGAGGCTACTGTGCAGGAAACATTTCCCCAAAGTTGTAAACTAAAGTAATTCATAGGTCTCCTTTCCTTTTGGCTCCCTTCACCTTTTCTTTGGTTTCCCTTTTCTTACCACAACCATATCATACTCCAGACCCAAACCTAAAGATAGTGGTGAACATTTCCCCTTAGAATTTCTCTCCCAGTCATACCATCTTACCTTGCAGGAACTTACTCTGCATTATATCTTTCTTTTTATTTACCCCAAAAATGTTTCTTTTTCTAAATGGCACCCACTCTACTCTTTGACAACAAATAAGACTCATGGTCTATGTTTAGTGGCAGAAAAGCTAAATGGGAACAGAAAGAAATTCTGAATTGCTCAGAGAGAATGTACATTAGAGGATATTTCAAAAATATCCCTATCATACAATTACATCTACAGCTTGACCAAAATACTTGCCCAATAATCTAATCCCATGAAAAGGTAGCCTTAAAATTATCTTGTTTACCCACACCCTGTTATACTCCTACTAGGCCTTCATTTTATTTTATTTTTTTTAAAGATTTTATTTATTTTTTTGACAGAGAGACAGCCAGCGAGAGAGGGAACATAGGCAGGGGGAGTGGGAGAGGAAGAAGCAGGCTTCCAGCGGAGGAGCCTGATGTGGGGCTTGATCCCAGGACCCTGAGCCACCCAGGTGTCCCCGTATTAGGCCTTTAAAATGTCTTTATTTCCCTGCCTTTTCTCCACCCTCTAGAACCTGAGCTTAACCAAGATAACAGTTTAAAACCCATGCTGGTATTAGATTTTCCGTATAATGTTTTCTTGTCTTTCAAGAATTTGTCTTTAACACATATTATACATTTCCAGAAATGTAATCATCCTCTATTGACGTTTAGGTATATCATGCAGGATTTACCTCTTCTTAATTTTTACTTTCTTCTTTTATCTCCCTATTTTATCTGCTCTGATTCAATCACTGTGAAATGGTTAGAGTAATTCCTCAAATGTTGTCCTCAAGTAGGATGCATGGATAGTATATATTCAGAACTTCTGTTGTTTAAAGTGACTTTCTTTTGCCCAGATAGAGGGATAATATTTTAGTAGAGTTAAGTTCTTGAGTTGCTGTCCTTTTTTTTTTTCTCAAGTTACTACAGATGTTACCTTATTGTCTTCAAGCTTAGAGTATCACAGATGAAAGAGCTCATGTTCTTCTTCTGTTCCTCTTTTCTTTGCAAGTAATCATATTTCTTCAATGCAGGAGCCTCTAAAGTTGCTTTTTAACATTGGAGTTTGGAAATTTCACCTAGGTGTGTTTAGGAGTCTATATGCTTCATTAATCTGGCGTCAGATTCAGTGAACCATTTCAGTCTGCAAACTCAAGTGTTTCTTCATCTTAGGTAAATTTTCTTCTATTTTTGTTGTTGTTGAGTTATTATTTCTTTTCTATGTGTTCTTTCCTCATTCTGGAGCTCATGCTGTTTACATGTTGTGACTCTTGGGTCTGTCCTCCAAGCCTGTAACCATTACTCTTAAGATATGTACCTTTTTACAGTTTTACTCTATTGTATTAGTTTTCTATTGTTGCTATAACAAATTACCACAAACGTAATGGCTTAAACAATGAAAATTTACTGTCTTACAGTTTTGTAGGTTAGAAGTCTGACATGGAACTGGCTGGGCTAAATTCAAAGTGTACACTAGACTGTGTTCCTTTCTAAAGGCTCTAGAAGAGAATCCATACCCTTGCCTTGCCAGCTTCTAGAGGCCACCCTCATTTCTTGGCTTGTGATTGGTTGATCCCCTTCTTCTATCTTCAAAACCAGCAACATTGCCTCTCTTTGGCCATTCTTTACTGTCACATCTCCCTCTGACCCTCCTCTTCTGCCTTCCTATTACATTTTTAAGGACCCTTGTCATTACAGTGGGCCCTCTGAATAATTGAAGATAATCTCCCAATCTCAAGGTCCTTAATTTAATCAGACCTGAAAATTCTCTTTCACCATGTAAGGTAACATTCACATGTTCCAGGAAGTAGGACATGGACATCTTTAGGGAGTCGTTATTCTGCCTACCACACCTGTGTTGTGAAATGGTCCTCTCATTCAGTAATCAGCAATAATTAGATGATGGATAGCAAGAATGATGAGTGAAGGGGGAACTCAACTAGGCCTAGAGATGATTTTCAGAGCTTTTTGCAATTATGCTTTTCCTATTAGCCTTCATAGACCTATTCCCTGGCGCATCGTACTCCACACTCATTGAGAAGTTCCTGTGGCTAGAGTGACTAACCACATGCTCTTGTTCTCTTGTAGAATCCAGTGAACATGAAGACAAGAGTACAGGTGCCTCAGGGGAGACACCCTCCCAGCCTTATCCTGCACCAGTGTACAGTCAGCCCGAGGAGCTGAAGGAGCAGATAGATGATGCAAAACCAACTAAACCTGAAGACAATGAGGAGTCAGACCCATTGCCTGATAACTGGGAAATGGCCTATACAGAGAAGGGTGAAGTCTACTTCATTGAGTGAGTTTCACATATTTCTTTGCATATTGACACAAAGATCATAACAGTATATATGTGATATAGCACATAGAGGTGTGGTCAAAATAAAATACTGAGTTTTATCGTTTCTGGTATTAGCTTCCTCCTTTGTGAGAGAATAATGGACAGTGCCTTAATGCAATTAGATTACGCTGTAGATTACAGCTGTAAATCAAAGAATGAATTAAACAATTGCACTGTAAAATTTGTTACAGTCATGACTAAAAAGGCAAATATCTCTATGTGATGCTACTATTGAGTTAGAAATAATCTACCTATCATGGGAAATGCTTACTCTACTCTTTCAAGACCCCTGTGTAATCCAAATCAGATAATGTCGTCTTTTAACTAAGATTGCTGGAAACGTCTACCATCATGTTCAGTGATGCAGCTATTTAGAGCAAAATACTTGTCACAAAAGACAACATTTTAAGTATTTCACGCAGAGGTCAGATGTCAATAAAATTATTTAGTTTTGTGTTGTATAACTATACATCACACTCATTAATTTCATTCTTTTTTTTTTGCTTACCATTTTTATGACTTGCCAAGGAGACTGAAATGCAAATCTTGAACTCCCTGGTGATACTGACTCATTCTAATCCTTTCTTGCCTTTGGACTTTTTTTCCAAAAAAAGAAATTTTAATATATTTTATAACTAATACTGTCTATCTTTCCTTTTCTTTATCTTCTAGGAGTAGAACCACTTTTTTTAAAAAAACAAAGTCCTAAATTGGAGATCTCAGCACAAAATTAAATTGTTGATGTATATAAGACAATCAAAATATTAACTAGGAAGAATAAAAACTAAAAATATTGTAAATGAACAGTACTTATTCCCTCAACACTTATTCCTTCCAATAAGACTCAAACATGAAAATTAATAGAATCTGAAGTTTTCAGTGCTGACAGTAGATAAAAATATGTAAACTCTGATTATTCAAGAAAGAATATTAAAACTGGGTTTCCTTCCCCAACCTGGAAAGTTTGTGACTTAGATCTCCATAGGCGGAGCTCAGTTGTGAAATTGAAATGTTACCACATGCTAATATTTAATTCTCATGTGAAGGTGGGGACTTTGATACATGTGGCCAAGGGAATATATAATGAGGTAATTACTTGCTGCTCTGCTTGACTCCAGCATGGGATGAGAAATGCAATGTTTTGCAGAAAATGAATCTGTACCACTCACCTTTTAACAGATCTTGTAAATTTAAAAAATGAATAAGAATCTCTTGCATTATTTTTAATTGCTATAATCAATGATCCAAAGACATCTTTTATCAACTAATTAGAAAAGAAGAAATCCTATGGAATTTTTCAAATGCTCAAAAGTATTTAAATCTAAAAACACAACTTTGTTATTGATAAACACAGTATGGGGCCACTCAAAATATAAATGATAGATGTGAGTTCACATGCTGATGTTCAGGAAAATTGATACTCAGAAGGAGACCGATAATATACACATTTTTATTATATAATACAGAAGGAGTAAGGGTATGTGGAAATAATAGAAAACCAGCATGACAAGTTGATCAAAGAACGGTTTCCTTACAAGGTTTCCAGTAATGCAATTATACAAATCTTTGTGATTACAAAATAATCTTTTCTCTTTTAAATAGTGTCAGATTTTGGAACTGTGAAGAAAAGGGACCTTAAAAGACAGAAATTGTGCTCATGGTATATAGTCAATGATAAGGCTCTGTCAGGACTTGGGAGAACCTATCAAAATGAATCTATTAGTGAGTCATCAGTGTCAGAATTCAAAGTTTCATAAGATTTTTGTGCCTGTTCTCAAATTTATTGTTGAGGTTTATAGATCAAGTCGTGGAAGAGAGACATATAATTATAAACAATCAGTAAATAACTAATTTCTGAGTTTTGTGATACTCTTCAGAGAACGATATACTTAGCACAGCCTTAAGTAATAAAAGAAGGCATCATAGGGAAGGCGGGGTCACAGAGACTTGACCATGTGTAGACACCGCATTCCAGGTATAGGAACCCAGTCCCTGGGTTTATCAGGGATAGTGAGAAGATCCTCTGACCCTACTAGAGAATAGGTATTTGTTGGTGAATCCTGTGAAATTAATGCCCTGTTTCCATTTTGCTAGATCATTAGTGCTTTTGAAAGACAGGCAGAGGGTTTTGTTTGTTTATCTTCTTCCTATTACTTCAGGGAAGAATGAATGAGCAAAAGAGCAGAGATAGGTTGAGGTGGAAAATTAAGATACAAAAGAGGAGACAGTATCATATTGGCAAGAAGGCTGATGTGGGGGGAGACTTACCCAGAGTTTAGGAAAATGAAGCCTTGAGTTAAGGCTAAATAAAGTGGGAGTGTGACGGGAAAGAGGTTCTTACAGAAGGCAGGTGCAAACACCCTGTGAAATGGAGGCCCTCTCCACCCTACCTTCATCCAGCACCAGTCCGAGCCTCATCTTTCCTTTCTTGAAACTGTCACCTTTGAATCTCAAGACTCAGTGCGATGAGCTCAAATATCAGATTAGGGAGGGATCAGTGTCTCTTCATCTTGTGCCTAATTTCCACACCATGACCACGTGCACCATGGTTTCCTTTCTCTCTTCCTGCATTTCACTCTGCCTTACTTTTCCCTCCGTTTTCACTGATTTTCTCCTGACTGCTTTCATTCTTTTCCTCTGGAATGCCCCTTCCTTCCTAATTACAGTTGGACACAATCAGCACTTCAACCCACTGTCATTGACCTGTGAGTACTTTTGTTATTAATGATAACAATGAATTCTTCTGTGAATATAAAAGGCCCTTCCTTGGAAACAGTCTGATAGAGCAGGAGCTTGACCAGAGAGGGATCCTGATGGGGCAATAAGGACTTTCTTAGGGACTAAGCCATGATGGGCCCAGGAATTTCTAGTCAAGAAACTTAGAAAACAAGTACTATTTATAATGTAAAAGTATGCAGTCCTGAAGCAAAGTCAAGGTAAAGAAAGAAGACAAAAAGGTGAGTAGAGAAAATTAAGAGAAAGATAAAACAGATGGAAGGGAAGATAGATGTGTGAGGTAAGGAGAGCTGGCATCAGTGAGAACTTCCCTCTGGTACAAATATTGTGAGAGTCACTTCAAGTAATGAAAGTCTCCTCTGGTAGGTAGGCAGCACCCCTCATTACACTTCACTGAATTGTGCCTCCTGTGAAACAAAGATTGTGATAAAACAGAAAACAAGTAAAACAAAGAAGAAGGACTCTGTGGTTCTGTGTATAAAATTTAAATATATGAATATAAATATCTATTTATTTATATATATACATTTTTGAATAGAAGAGGGAAATTCTACCTTGCTGAAATGTTAGTTCAAATATACCTTTTTTTTAAAGAAATATATACTGTGGGTTTTGAATTAAGATAAGTGATTTCATTTTTTTTGTCTTCTGTGCAGTAATATTTTAAAATATTTATTGGTTTATTCAATATTGCAAAATACTTGATATGTCTCAGTACTTAACAAGTTCTGCCTTTAGAAGATGAGGGTTTTTTTTATTGTTTTTGGTACTGAACATAGGGGTCAACTATATTTCCCACACTTTTCAGAACTGCTTCCTTTGATGAATGTGTAAAAGCAGATTCCTTTTATCATTCACAGTGATATTTAATGAGAAAAAGTGAATATCTGAGAAAGCATTTTTAAACAATGGAATTTTAAATTGTGTGTGAATGCTCTCTCCTAAACATGCTTTAAAGCATTAATAATGTCTTCTGTTTAGCAGTTTTCATAAGACTTTGAAGTGCATAATATTGTTTAAAACCAGTAGTTTCCTTAATTCATAACTCATCAATAATGTCTTTTAAAATACACAGCTTATTAATTGTAAACTCAAATTAGTAATAATAGTTACGACATATTGAGTTCAGGTTACCTGAACGATAGTAGCTAATACATTAAGCATTTAAACTGTGCTCGCTTACTTCTCACTTTAGGAAGCCGAGGCTTGTAGAGGTAAGTAACTTGCCCATGGTCATATAATCAAGAATTCACAAAGCCAGGGTGCTTTGACTCCATTTACTCAACACATCTTTACAGGGCATATACCATGTGCTAGGCACTATTTTAAACCCTAGAAATGCAGTATTTAGCAAAACTGACAAGATTCATACTTTCATGGGACTCAGCCTTTCTCCAGGGTCCTTGCTCTCAATCATTTTGCTATGGTGCCTACATTATACATATTATATCATAATCATCTTCTGAGCATTTGATATACCCAATTTCATAGATGAGATTCTGGGGCACCTTGGACAAATTAACATTCTTAGGGTCTCATGGTTCTATCACCTTGCAAAGCCATTGCCATTATCCCATACTGTCTCCTCTGTATCAACAAACATTGACTGAAATAAAAGTAAACTTTCATATTACAAGTAGTATTTGTGTGTTAGTCACTATTCCAGAGGCAAAATGTTCCATAAAGTAGAGCTTCCATAGGGTTAATCTGTATTGACATGCTTTGGGAATCCCATTAAATTCCTTCTTTGTTTGGGAGTCAGTTTAGTTAGTGACATAAAAGAGACTGCTATTGCTTTGGCAAAAAACAAAACGACAACAAGAATCTATTTGTTTACTACCATCTTCCTGAATGGCAGGGAACGCTATGTCATCTTAAAGAATAGATTTTTAAAATCAGGCTTTTGAAACTGAAAATCACATCTGTGAAAAATGTCATGGCTATACACGGTTTCCTAAATCATTGTCCAGGCTAAATTTGCTTTTTAAATTCTCTGGAAGACACACGTATAATCTGTTTCCTCTCGTGTTGCCATTTCTGTATTTCCTTAAGTTTTAAGTAAATCACTAATTGCCATTTCAAAAAAAAAATTAAAAACTTTTATTTATTAAAGAGTAGACAGAAAACTTGGGAAATTTACTGGAAAGAAAAGTAAAAGCAATTGTTTGGTATGAAGCAACTCCAGATTTCTTATTCTAAGCTCGGCATATCCCCACCAGTCACAAAATGTGGTGTGTGTTTACTCTCTGTAATTTGTATCACAAAACAGTAGATATATTGAATTTTTTTCATATTCTTTTTTCTTCTGCCTGTGCAAGACTCCAATGCAATCCCCAGAGAGAAAGTAATATGTTTTAAACAAAACAGTATGCGACTCACAATCATGATATCCCAAACACTATTTATAATAAAACCTCTCTTAAAAATGGTTTCTAAACATATGAAAGATAATATGATGGCAAATTCACATAATTCACATGGCTAATAAAATTTGGGGGAATATTGTTTAGGAAACAACCACTATGGAGGTCATGGACAATAACTTTTTATGTAGATTACCAATGTATAAACAGAAAAAATAGTAAAACTGTGAAAGAATGGAGTCTTGAATGAGAAGTTCCCACTGTTCATCATCAGTGAGATCTCTCCAGTCATTGCCTTTAATCTTCTTTTTGGAAAGATGATATAAAAGGGAGAGAAGGTCTTCTGGAAAATGACGTAACCATCCTGAGGATTTTAATGACTATAATATAAATTGATATAATATAGAATTTATATAATATAAAATGTCAGTTTATATACTTTTAAGAACTGACATTTATTGGCACCTGGCTGGCTAAGTTGGTAAAGCATGAAACTCTTGATCATGAGTTCAAGCCCCACATTCGGTGCAGAGATTACTTTATAAGGAAAAAAGAGAGAGAGAGAACTAACATTTATTTTTGAAATTATGTAAAATGTAGTCAGTAATCTCTGATTATTGTTGCTGAACCTATGTGACAACTGCTATTGAAACTTTAACATCCAAACACATATTGAATTGCCCAATAGACTCTAAAATATTTACCTGGACCTTGTTTACCTTGTTCAAAAGGTTATGCTTCTTGTAATCAAACATCATTGACTTTAATCTCTGATTATTCTTCTGATGTAGTATTTCCCAGGTGAAAATAGATTTTACTATCAGTTAAAGACTAAGATTAGGAATTGGCTTTGTAGGAGGACTTTTTAAATTCAATGCATTTGTTATTGTTTCACGTCTGTTACTATTTTTAGAGAAAATACAGCAAGGGAATGTGTTTGATAATAAAAGTTTCTTACCCCACTAATAAAATTTCAGTTGGTGAAACATCAGTGTTTGTGCAGTACTGAAAACATTGTTTTGATCTAGATGGCAATATAAAAGTAGGGGAGGAGAGAGGAGAAGGAAACAAAGAAAAGATGAACCAAAGGAGGCTATGTCTTAAAATTAGGCTTGATTTGGATCACCCTTGAGGATACACTTATGTATACCCAAGAAACTGATAAGGGGTTTATACCCTGACTGGGAAAACATAGAGTAATGAAAAAAAATGAAATGGAGGATAGAGTGTGGCATGATATATATGAAAATCCTCCACCTGTGGGGCACCTGGCTGACTCAGTCAGCTGGCTCTTGGTTTCAGCTCAGCTCATGATCTCGAGGTCCTGGGATCAAGCCCCACATCAGGCTCCCCACTCAGTGGGGAGTCTGCTTGACCTATTCACTGTCTCCCTGTCCCACTGCCCCTCCCCACCGTTCATACTCTCCCTCTAAAATAAATTAAAAGAAAAAAGAAAATGCCCCATTTTTGATAGCAGTTTTATTAACCCAATTCTTAAGTATAGCTTCTAAGACATATGTAGATTATATTCATTATATTCATTATATTCCTATGTAGATTATGTAAATCAGGAATTTTACGACTTTATTTAGGAAAATTTTTCAGGTTGATTTCTGGGGTATTGAGAACGATTTGACAGTTGCCTAGTTGTGTTCTAGGGACAGATGAGCCTAAGGTCCTCTTACTACGCTGCCATCTTAGCTCCCCCTGGAAAAATATTCAGATTTGAATGGAGAATATTTGATTCAAAAGGGATCTGAATGGAGAATTCAAGTTTATAAGGAAAAAAATGTTTCCAGTGATACTATCCATGCCTCTTCAATCACAATGTTCTCTTTCATCTCTGTGCACCTGCAATTTAATATAATACCTACTAAGTACAAGGCATTCAACACAAAGGGATTTAAGGTTGTGATTACTATCTTCAACAGGAGATAAATGTCTCTATTTCCAAACTATTGGCAAAGGCTCTGAGAAAAAGATCTCTGATTATTCTCCAAGGGAGTGAAATAAAGCAACTCAGAATAAAAAGCCAAGTGTTAGGTTTAGTATGCCTCTGGTTTCAGAGCATAAGAAATTTGGACTTGGGAATCAGGTATATCTGGGTTGAATGCCAGCTCTTTCACTCTCACACACTAGCTGTGTAACCTTGGGCAAGTTACCTTCCCTGAACCTTTGTTTCTCTGTCTGTGAAGTGGATTTAAAAATCTGTAGCCACAGAGGCTCATTAGCATTAAATAAGGTGTATGTGTGAAAGTTCTAGTGCAGTCCCTGACAAAGTAGACAATCAGGAAATGTTACGAGATAATGAGAATAACTTTGCAATGGTGTGCCATAATGTCAGCAGCTTTTCCTGTCGAAGTGAGGCATTTTTCATGTGAAAAGAATGTTTCCCCAGGAAGATAAGATGTTATTATTTAACCTGCAGCTTTTGTCAGTTTGGCAAAGGTTAAACTTACAAAAAAAACACGGAAATTTCTAATTAATTTTAAGTCAGCCTATCACGTCTTCAAAGCCATTCTGTTATGAATTTAAACTAGTATAGCAGAGTTCAATGAAATTTCACTTCTGGTTTGTTCCAGTCCTCTTGATAGATTCATTATATAGTTTAACATCAGGGAAGTGTTTGAATAAACCAATTTTTAAGGTTTTTATCCAGATTTTAAAATCCGACATTGATTGAACTTGAATAGCTACTGACTACTCCACTTGATCTCTCACTTTTAAATGATCATCACATTAACTTTATCCATAAAAATACATACAGTAGTAAACTATTATGATTCAGCATTCCTAGAAAATATTTGTTCCATTCCCCAACTAGGGGGAAAAAATTTCTTTGCAAAGGCAGCATATATGTGTGTGTGTCTCTGTTTAAGAAACTAGTATCAGGATATAAGATCGTATCATTAGCCTCTTACCTTCCTGTCATTTGTGCACCACATTAGATACAGAAAACTGATGTTTAAATCCACTTTAGCAGTTGAAGTAAAAGGAAATCACATCCTCAAACTTGAGGAAAAGTGGTATGTAGATTGTGAAAAATCCCTCAATGATCCCATTTTGTACACGGTTTCCTGTCCAATGTTTAATCCCATCTTCAAAGGTAATTGTTGAGGTTAAAAATATATAATTTAAGGGAAGTGGAAAAGCCACTCGGTCTGTCGTCTCCCAAATGCATTAAAAATATCCCCTTTGTAAGGTATCCTGAAGAAGTACCCAAATTACAAGGCAGGGAGAGCCACTATTGAAAAATACTGCACTGTATCTTCATGTGATGTTTAAGACTAACTACTACCCACATTTTTTTCAGAATCACTTCAGAGTATCAGATAAAAATGCTGTTAACTATAAGAGACTCCATCTGCCAAAGTGTATTAAAGTGACATGCCATTAATGCTAGTTCAACCTAAAAAAAAAAAAAATCATCCTGTAATGAAATGCTTCGTACAAGCTCAGGAAAGCTGGGAAACACAGTTCTCTACAAAATTAGCCAGTATTTGAGACCAATGATGGTGTGATATAGAAATGGTAATTTGACTCCCTATAATGGCTTAGAGATGGCCCCTTACTACTTAGCCATAGATGTGTTTGCTTTTGTGAAAATGTCTTACTTAGAAATAAATGACTTTTCTCCGAAATGAGGGAAGGATTTTGAAGAAACAAGTGTGCTTAAAAAGAAGGGAAATGTATTTTCCTTGCCCACTTCCCAACATTTCTCCCTACCACATAAAAACCTAGACATGAACACACCTTACACACAAATGCACTCACATGCATGCACGCAGACACACACACACTTTGTACTAAAGGCCTGTCTATAAAACATATTTTTAAAAGTGAATTTGTCTTTTTCAAAATGGGAGGAGCAAACACGGAACCCAGTCCACTAACATATTTGGGGCAGTCCTCATCTCCTTCCATGGGTGTCTTTAGTTCAGAAGTATGGACTAGATGATACTGATAGGACTACAAATGAGGACCAGAATAAGATGAAAGTGCCTACAGTACTTTACTTGCTTCTGAAACTCAGTAACAAAGCACCATCAGGCTTTCCCAAGGTCAAATTGGGAGAAAATAAAAGCTAGCATACTCTCCTGATGATTTATAATTTGGCCAAATTCACAGCCTTTATCTGATCAAATTATGAGAGCCCTGCTTAGTTAGAGGCATCAATCATTGTGAAGTTCCTATGTGAAGAATGCAATGGAGAGTATTTTCTCTTTACCACACATGAAAGTCAGAAATAAAAGGGAATCTCCTTCAGGAGCAGAGACCTCATGACCCAAGAATCTTAATGTCTCCATTTTCTAATCAGAGATGGCTCTACACATAGGATCATCATCCAGAAAACACTAGGTCCTTGAACACCTTAGACTTGCTTCCCCACTACCCGGCTTGTCTCCATCTTTCCTCCTTCCTGCCTTGAAATTTTGCCCTTTAGAGAGGCACCTGGTCTCTATAAGTTTGCTATTAAATATGCTGCCTGGGAGAATTTTCTGACCTTTGCTTTAACATAGTTAAATTTCAAAGAAGAAAGAGGAGATATATGTGAAATTGTTATCATTTGACTTTCATCATTATCACTTGACTTTCTTATAGTTGTGCTCAAATACCCTGTTATCTGGCTTTACATTATATTTCTATATTATTTTCTACTGTTTTCTCTCATGTTCCATTTATTGGCCTTTTGACTCTTCCCTGTATGAGCCTCACACTTTTCCACACCTGTGACTTTGTTCATGCTTTTTCTGAAGCCCTCACAAATGTCACATCCTTGATAATGTGTCCATTGGTAGATGAGATCACTTGAAACAGCTGTACACAGTAAAGACTTTAGTTCCAAATAGCAGTTTTGAGCTTTTGAGTGGTTCTCGAATTATAATGTGCATAAAAATCACCTGGAGTGCTTGCCAATGATGGAGATTTTGTGGCTCAACCTCAAAGATTCTGATTCAGTAGTTCTGTGAAGACCCAGAATGTGTACTGTTAATCACCAAGTGACTCCAATGCAGGTGATTCTAGGGCCTCTTTAAGAAACACTGTTCTAAAAACATCTCTCCTCTGTTTTTAAAATTTCTGACAAAAGGTTTGCCAGAAAACTTTTTTTTTCAAAGCATAAATGTCATGAAAATTATTATTAATTCCCAGAATTTCCATTCTAGAAACATTAGAATACAGGCATTTTTACCCTCTGCTTTCCTAGCCGGATTGAAAGTATTCAGATGGAACACAGCTAAATATGGGTTAATGACATTGCTATTAATCACTTTTTTGAGAAAATGTAGGCATCCCGAGAACATGCTGTAATTTTCATCACTTTCATACTGCCGCTGCCAGCTCTGGAGTTAAAGAGTAACAAAACAACTCTTTATGAAAAGGGCAGGTTTAAGATGAAAATAATTATTTTGCAAAAGTGAGGAAGCAGTATCAGAGCCTGCGAACTGTGCTCTCCCAACTGCAGAATCCTGTGTTTGTAATAAATTCCTTTTCCTCTGGATGAGTTCTGCATTTTCAATGAGGTTAACTTGGCAACATTCTAGTTGATTTTAATAAAAATAGCTGCTTTGAGGACAGGGAGCTGAGGTTGCCAAATTTACAGCTGCCTTGCACAATTACTCTTACACCACCTTCAGGGTTACTTAGAACCAGTAAGCAAATTAAGTGTATCGATTGCAATTTTGTTGGACTAACAACCCCCCCCTTTTTTTTTTAAGGAATAAACTTGATTCCTTTCAGTATGTGTCTGTTCAGAGTGATCTCTTTTCTTTTCAGCCATAACACAAAGACAACATCATGGCTGGATCCACGACTTGCGAAAAAGGCTAAACCTCCAGAAGAGTGCAAAGAGAATGGTAGGTCATTGACTTTCTGTGATATTTCTGCGTTGCACTTTGAGCATGTTTGTGTTTCTTAAACGAGGGTCTCACCTCAAGAAGCAGTCATGTGGTTGAGACCGTTTGAAAGATGTAATATTTAATGCTCAGCTAGGAGAGAGAATTAACACAGCTTTTTAGCAGTGCCATGTGGTTTTCCTTTCTCTCTCTGAGAAGACGGTGCCGGATATCACATCGCTGTCATCTCTGTTGGTTCTCTGTGACTCCTGGCCTGACTTTCCACCACCTTCTAAGGACCTTTGTTTGCAATATGTCTCTCTGACGACTCTGATCTTTTCACTGGAATTGAACATGGTGTAAAGAGAAACATTATTGTGGAACTATAAATTATATTGATTTTTGTGTTTAGAGGCATGGCATTCGGCTAGTTATTAAGGAATCCGTGGTAGAAAGGTCTATACGTAGGGCTACTTTCCTTTAATCAGATACTTGAATTAAATAACCAATTGCATGAACATCCTGGGTTATCTGCAGTATTTTCTAGTTTCCAGTGTAATAATATTAACTTGCTTAGAAATCAACTGTTTTCATTGTTTTTAAACAATTTTGAGGATTAGATGAGTGTAAGCCTTGCTTGGAAATTAGTAAATTATATAGATGAAGTCTGTTACAGATGATACTTGTAATTTTTAAAGATACTGAGTTTAATGTGAAAAGAACACTTAAAATTTAGCTAAAATGATAAACAGCATACTGTCCTTGTGACTTTTTATTTGACCACAATCAAGCCTTTATCTCCTGAAGCTACTGGAGTCCTGTTCACAGGCATCTATCATGGAGGAGCTCTTAAAGGTGGAGAGAGTGATGAGGAGAGTTTCAACTTTTAAAAAAGTTTTTGAAAAGTCAACTTTTTAAAAAGTCTCTAATTCTGAAAGTCCTTTGATTTTAACAATAATTCTGGCTTTCTCAGATAATATTTTGATAACATTGTTCGTTTCTATAAGATAACTGTTCACAAGCTAGTTATACACTGAGTTAAATTAAAAATTATAGTGTACCATTTGTATGTACATATTGGAATGCATAAATATCCAGTTTTTAATCAGTATCTCTATATTGAATTTTATATTCATAACTGTATCTGTATGCCTTCTGTATAATAGCATGACTGCATGTGGTTGAATCCCATAAAATTATTATGTGACCTGGACTTTTGAGCACCATTAGGTTACATATTTCATTGACACCAGTAGGACGTGTGCTGCAGATTGTAATCGGTTATAAATTAAAATGGCCTGATCTGCTATGTATGGAAGTTACAATTTACTTTTGCCACAGATGTAAAACCTTAGTATGTCCTAATTAAAATGAATTTACGATTTGCAGTGCTATGACATATTGAACTTCTCAGCTGTCATTCTTTTCATTAGAGAAAGCTATTAAAATCATATTTTAAAATTCTGGGAGAAATGTAGGCATAAGACATCGCATAATTTTAATATTCCAGTGTTATCAGTTTTTCCCACATCTGTGCTTGTCTGTCTTCTCAGAATGGTAGGTACCTAAAATACAATGCCAGTGTCTGCGAAGCACATGTCATTGAAAAACAAGCCTAGAATACAGTCTTGTAGTTCAGAATGATTTCTAAGCCGTCAATTACTATTTGTCTTCATTTTCTACAAAATAAATAACTCCTAGATTTTATTCCATATATCACTGAAATATTTTACAATGGAAAATACCATCTAGTTAGTTAGAATACTATCATTCCAGATGCATGTTTTGAGTTTTTTTGCCAAGAAAATTGCTTTCAGGTAATACTGTTATTTCTGTTTTATTTTTCTTTAAAACATAGGTTAAAATTGCATGTTTAATATGTTTAATCGTTGAGTGTTAATGGATTGCTGTTGAGCTCACCAATTAAGTCAGGCTTCTTTATACATTCTGCTCAGGCCAAACAAAGTAGAGTAATTTTCTGGGTGCTGGAATGTGTATAAAATGTGTATAAAAAATTATAGAGGCTCAAGATGATGAGATCCTTCTCCAGCAAAGATTTATCCTCCCTATGCCAGTGAGACAGAGTGGAGGCTAATTCCTTAATCCAATCTGAAATTGAGCCAGTAGGAGTTTGGGTTGAGTTTTGGTAAGACTCAATATATCTCTGGTTTGTTTCTGTTTTAGGATGGTTGCCCAGGGTTTTCAACTAACTGCCCATTTGCTGGTCAGCAAGCATCTTCTGTAATGGGTCAGGTCACCTATATTTTAGGCTTTGTGGGTCATCCAGTCTCTTTGTAACTTCTCACTTTGCAAAAGCAGGCAAAATCAATATATAACTAAAGGGCATGGATGTATTTTGATAAAACTTTGTTTATGAACAGAGAATTTGAGTTTCGTATACTTTCAGAATTAAAATATCAAAATACTGCGTTTTTGTTTTTTGTTTTGCAACCATTTAAAAGTATGTAAATTGTTCTTCATTTCTGGACCATACAGAAAGTAGAGGCAGGCTGGATTTTGGATCTCGTCCACAGGACAAACCCAGGGCCAATGTGTTTATGTAGGGCCTTCCTCTTGGCAGTTTTTGAATGCCAATATTTAAAAAAATATTTTATCTTCTTAGTATTGCAAGACTGACAAAAATCTGTGGTGCATTTCAGGGGTTTTAGCTTAGCTTTTTGCCTCTAGACCTTGCACCGTCTTCATCTGACAAACGTCACATGAGATAATGGGTTGTGTGTTTAAGATCTCTTGAGTCTATATTTTGTCACTCCAGTCCCTCAAGACTCCTCAACTTTCTGCTGGCTTCCCTAACCTCCAGCAGTGGACTTCTTCCTAGGCCATGTCTGGGTTCTTCCCACAGCCCACAGTCAATAAAGTCAACTGCAAGTTCTTCCCTCACCTCTCCACGGTTTTCTCCTCTTTGGAAGCCTGGATCTGTGGTTTCAGCAGGGCTCTGGTCCCTTTAAGCTGTTTACTTTTTGCATTTTGTATAGATTTTTTATGTGTTCTTATAGCTTATAAGTTCTCACTTCATCCTACCTGGAAGCAAAAGTTTTATGCAGTACTTTTAAAAAACATTTTAGACCTTCTTGGGTTGCGTACCACAAAGTCTTGATTATTATCATAATTAATATTTTAATCTCAGAATGGAATTCCATATGTTGTGTATGTGTGCATACTATTATCAATGTACACAGGTACATGTGGACATGGATGCAGATATGGGTGCATGTTGTAAAGTGGGTGTTTGTAGTTCTGTTAACATTGGTACGAAAAGTTAATTCCTTGGTCAACTATAAAAAGAAGAAGCTGCGTGAAAGAGAGATGGAAGGGAGGTATCAACTGATTTAAATTATTCTTGGGTTAGAGAAAAAACTAGCGAATGTTTTCTTATTGTTATCAAGAGGGACGTGGGAACATAGACGGCTCCGTGCAAATACATATTAAATAACCATCTATTGACAGCAAAGCAACCATTTTGATTTCTTACCTGAAGGATAATACTGCTACTAAACATAAAAGCATACTTCCTTCTCTCACACTAGAGTTCTGAAGTCACTACATTCTGTGCATTTGTCATTGCTCTGCATTTTTAGAGTTTTAGCACCAGTCTACATCACAGAAAAAAGTCTCCACCTACTACTGGATTCTAATATTGGTATTTGGGGGAGTGCCATTTAGCAAGCCAAGACAGTCTTTTACAAAATGCCACAGAAATCACAGTTAACTATTAAATGGTTTGGATGCAAGATCAGTGAACTGCGTATAAAACATCATCGTATTTGTCCTCGGCCCTCAGAGTCAATACCATGGGGTTTCTCCTGAGACATTTCCAATCACAAGCATCCCAGTGGTGACACATCCCCCAAGAATCACTGAACTAGGGTTAACGTCAAAAGCAATTCTCAGGTCCTGATCTTATGAGTCATGAGATTGAGACCCACATCGGGCTCTATGCTCAGTGGGGTGTCTGCTTGAGATTCTCTCCGTCTGCCCCTCTGCCCCCTCGCTCGCACTCTCTCTTTCACATAAATAAATAAATCTTTTTAAGAAATGATTTAAGCATTGTAGGACCATTCTTTTCTTACACTTGAAATGTAATTAAACTATGACATATAGGAGAGGTAACCGTGTGAGATTTGCAGTTGTGGAAAGCTCTCATCCAAACACAAATCTGTGGGCTCTTGAGCAGGGTGCCTAATTTCTGAGAGCCTGGCTTTCTTACCTGTAAAATGGGATGCATATCTGTTCCATGCAGATTTAGTTTCACATATAAGAGGGACAGTGCTTGTGGCTCCACAGGCTCTCAATAATTGCTCCTTTCTTTTCCTTCCTGTGTGTTCTGAGCCAACAAATAAGCCTCAGAGAAGACAAAGGGAGGAATTCAGAATAGTTGGCCTACCTTAAGGGACTTGAATTATTCTAGTGTCCTGGAGAGATGGAAATGAACAAACCCATGTAGGCTAAAATTACCCGCCTACCTAATTCCAGCCTAATACTGATAGATTGGAGGTTGTCCCCCTCCATTCTGTTACAATGACTCTAAATTCTCACAAAGTTGTAATCACAGCTCTGAGAACTAGGTGGATTCATTTCTATATTCTGTGTCTTTGAGTTATAAGGGAGTTTTCTCGTGTTACTGTAAAAAAAAAAATCACATAATCGCTACCTGTTTACCTACATGAGAACTGCATTTCCATTGACATTTAGTTAGAGTTTTGAGCTATTTATCTTTTTTAAGAAATGTTGTCCAAAATGCACATAAAGGAAAACAGGATAAGCTATGTTTTGTAATATTTATTAAGTAGAATTTTTTATTCAAGAGGAGGCTCGCCTTTTTAAAATAATAGAAAGCACTAATTAGTTTTAGGTCATTTTTTTAAAAATTCTTTTTCAAGTTTTTAAGTTCCAGTTAGTTAACATACAGTGTAATAGTAGTGTCAAGCTGTACAATACAGTGATTTATCACTTACATACAACACCCAGTGCTCATCACAAGTGCCCTTCTTAATCCCCATCACCCATTTAACCCGTCCCCTCCACCACTCACCTCCCCTCCAGCAACCCTCAGTTTGTTCTTTACAGTTATGAGTCTGTTTTCTTGTTAGTCTCTTTCTTTGTTTTCCCACCATGTTCATTTGTTTTGTTTCTTAAATTCCACATATGAGTGACATCATACAGTATTTGTCTTCTCTATTTCGCTTAGCATTATACTCTCTAACTCCATCCATGTTGTTGCAAATGGCAAGATTTCATTCTTTTTTATAGCTGATACATTCCGTAAAAATATACTCTCTCTCTCTCTCTCTCTCTCTCTCTCTCTATATATATATATATATACTGTGTATATATATATACACAGTAACACATTCACCAGTCAGTGGACATTTAGGCTGTTCCTGTAATTTGGCTATTGTTGATAAGGCTAGTATCAACATCAGGGTGTGTCCCTTTGAATCAGTTATTTTGTATTCTTTGGGTAAATACCTAGTAGTGCAATTGCTGGATCATAGGGTAGCTCTACTTTTAACTTTTGAGGAACCTCCGTGCTGTTTTCCACAGCGTCTACACCAGTTTGTATTCCTACCAACAATGTAAGAGGGTTCCCCTTTCTCCGCATCCTCGCCAACATCTCTTGTTTCCTGTGTTGTTAATTTTAGCCATTCTGACAGGTATGAGGTGATATCTCATTGTAGTTTTGATTTGCATTTCCCTGATGATGAGTGATGTTGAACATCTTTTCGTGTGTCTGTTAGCCATCTGTATATAGTTTTAGGTCATTCCTTAAGTGAATTTCTTAACTGCCACACAGATTAGGAAATGAATACTTTTATTTTCGTAACTCCCATTCTGTTCCTAGAGTGCATAGGTTATTTCTTTTTAGAATAGGGGCTTTGGCCTGTTGTCTCATTAAGTTTGTATTGCTAATTAGTGATCCGATTTCTCAAGAATAAATATGACCAAATTAATTTCACCTTTGAATATTTGTTTTCCTAATCTAATAAACCTGCTAAGATTATGTTTGTAAAGCACCTTCAAATTTTTCTACTAGGAAGAATTCAGTAAAACAGACTCTAGGGGCATCTGGATGGCTTAATTGGTCACGTGCCTGCTTTCGGCTCTGGTCATGACCTTGGGGTTCTGGGATCGAGTCCCTCGTAGGGCTCCCTGCTCAGCGGGGAGCCTGCTTCTCCCTCTCCCTCTGCCCTCCCCCCCCCCACTAATGTGCTCACACACTCTGTCTCTCAAATAGATGAATAAAATCTTAAAAAAAAAAGACTCTAAAGATACTAACTATTCAAGTATTAAAACTTTAAAATTGAAGTCATTGATATATTGAATATATATATGTATATATTATGAACAAACTAATTTGGATGTTATTTTGTTTCTATACTGATATTTAGGGTGTTTTATAAAAAAAAGTTGAAATTTAAAATATCTTAATAGAAACCGTTCTTATTTTGGTAACTGGTAGTTATTCATATTAGTCATGATTTTTTATAGCAGTACTTTGAGGTATGCTTCATCCAATGATATAGCACCCTTTCCAGTATTTTCAGCTTAGAAGTACTATGAAATACGAACACTTTAGGAATATAAATCTTTTGTGGAGGAAATAATAAAATCAAACCCAGATAAGTCATATATGATGGATATTCCATGGCTTTGCCCCAATACCAAATTCTGCTGTTTATGGTTGGCATATGTTCTAATTGGTCCCAGTCTACTCTGATCAGTTAGATTCCAGATCATAAAAATTGTTAAATATTTTGAATATCATTTTTGCACTAATTATTTATGTATTTATCTCTTCTACCTGCAATCTTTATCATGGCTATAAAATAGTAGCTATGTAAGGATTTTAAAATTCTGTCCTTTTATTCTTGATTGCTTAAGTTTCTTTTATGTTTAGGAATGAGTTATGTCTTATCCTTACTGCTTAATGCATACAAGTTTTAAAATCATATTGATATCATCAAATCTGTTTATTCTGTATAGTAGCAAAATAATTTCAAAATATTTCCAAAAAGACTTTAAAAAATTTTTTATTTTGAAATATTTATAAATTCACAGGAACTTACAAAAGAAGGTACAGGGAGGGCCCAAACACCCCTAACAAAGACCCCCAATGTTAGCATCTTACATAAATATAATACTATATAAAAATGAGGAAATTGATATTGGTATAATCCACAGAATTTATTTCACCAGTTATACAAGTACTGGTGTGTGTGTGTGTGTGTGTGTGTGTATTTTCATGCAATTATATCACATATGTAGTTACATGTGACGATGGCCGCAATCAGGAGTCACAACTCTTCTATCCCACTAGACTGTCTCATGCTACCTCTTTATTTCCATATCCATCCCCTCTCACTGCACAATCCCTAACCCTTAACACCAACTAATCTGTTCTCCATGTCAATTTCTTTGTTATTTCAAAAATGTTCTATAAATGGATTTACACAGTATATAAACTTTTGAGATTGACTTTTTTCGCTCGACTTAATTACATTGAAACCCATTCAAGTATGTGTATCAATAGTTTGCTACTTTGTATGTGCCACTGTTTGTTGAAGCATTTACCCATCGAAGGACATCAGGTTGATTCCAGCTTTTAGTTAATACGAAAAAAGCTGCCACAAACATTTGTATACAGGTTTTTGCATGAACATAGGTCTCTTATCTGGGGTAAAAGCTCAAGAATGTGATTACTAGGTTTTTGGGAGAGTACGTTTTTAGTTTTAGGATAAACAGCCAAGCTATTTTCCAGAGTGGCAATATTCTTTTATTTCCCACCAGCAATGAACCAGTTTCTCTACATCCTTGCCAACATTTGGTATTAGGACTTTTTATATTTTAGTCATTCTAAAATATACCGTGTGTAGTGGCATTGCATTATGGTTTTAATTTGTATTTCCCAAATGGCTAGTGATATTGAACATCTTTTTATGTGATTATTTGTCATCTGTGTATCTTGCTTGGTAGCATATCTGATAATGTCTTTTGCCCAATTTTTAATTAGATTATTTTTAAATTCAGTTTTGAGAGTTATTTATATATTCTATATATAATAAATCCCTGTATCAGATATGTTGTTTACAAACATTGTCTCCCAGTCTATAATTTTTATTTTCATCCTCTTAACAGGGTCTTTTGCAAAGAAGTGTTTTGAATTTCGATGAAGTCAAATTTATCAATTTATCAAATTTATCAGTTTTTCCTTTTGTGAAACATGCTTTCAGTATCAAATCTAAGAACTCTTCACCCAACCCTAGATGCCAAAGATTTTCTGATGTTTTTTTTCCTAAATTGTATACTTCAACATTTGACCTGTAAGTCTGTGATCTATTTTGAAGTAATTTTTATATAAGGTGTAAGATCTAAGTTGAGGTTTTTAAATTATTATTATCATAACCAATGGATTTCTACTTACTCTAGCGCCTTTTGGTGAAAAGGCTGTCCTTCCTCCACTAAATTGTATGTGCAACTTTGCCATAAATCATATGGATTCCATTGATCTATGTGTCTATCTCTGTACCAGAACCATCCTGTCTAGATTACTGTAGCTATAACCTAAGCCTTAATACTGAGTAGACTGATATTCCCTACCTTGTTTTTAAATATATATATACACACACACCTTAGTTAATCAGGAAGATATAACAATCCTAAATTCACATGCAGCTGATAACATACCTTCAAGTTATATATAAAGAAGAAAAATTACAAATCGGAAAAGAGTTTGAAAAATTCATGGATTGTATTACTTCGTGTACCTCTCATTACTCAATATATTAAAAAAATAAAGATTTGAATAAAAGAAGTAGTAATCTTGATTCAAAAACCACATATAGACACCACGCTTAGGTGGAAAATAGAATTCTCAGGCACACAAAGTACTTGACAAACATTGAGTACACAGTAGTCTGTGGAGCAAGTCTCAACAAATTTCAAAGTTGGCATTCCTATATTACAGAAAACTTTAATTGCATACCAATAAAAAGATAAATACGTCCATGCTTGGAAATATAAAAACACATATAACATGTGTTTTTTCCCCAAAGTTATTGAGATATAATTGATACATTAAATTGTATAAGCTTAAGATATACAGCATGATCATTTGATACACATACATATTGTGAAATGACTAATGTAATACACTTAGTTAATACATCCGACTCACATAATTACCTTGTGGGGGGGGCATGGGGATAAGAACATTTAAGATTTACTCTCTTTGCAAACTTCAAATATAATTTTAGTACTATTAACTATAATCACCATGCCACATATTATATCTCCAGAATGAAGAAGTTTGTACCTTTGAGCAACATCTCCCCGTTTCCTCCATTGCTTAGCCTTCCATTCTACTCTGAGTTTGAGGGAGAAGTTCTAGATTACATATATGAGATCATACAATTTTTTTCCCTAACTTATGCATAATGCCCTCAGGGTACATCCATGTTGTCGCAGATGGCAGGATTTCCTTCTTACAGCTGAAAAATATACCATTGTATATGTACTTTACATTTTCTTTATCCATTGATCCATTGATGGACACGTAGATTGTTTCCATTTGTTGGCTATTTTGAATAAAGCAGCAAGGAAGATGGGAGTGCAGCTACCTCGTCCAGGAGTGATTAATTTACTTCAGATATATAGCCAAAAGGAGAATTGCTGGATCATATGGTAGTTCTATTTTTAATTTTTTGAGAAGCCTCCATATGTTTTTCATAGTGGCTGTACCAATTTATATCCCTAGCAACGGTGCCCAAAGGTTCTCTTTTTTCTACATCTTTGCCAACACTTGGTATCTTGTATATTTTTGGGAGTAGCCATTCTTACAGGTATGAAATGTGTATCTTTGTGGTTCAGATACATTTCCTTATAATCAGTAATGTAGAGCACCTCTTCATGTGCCTGTTAGCTATTTGTATGTCATCTTTGGAAAAATGTCTATTCAAATCCTTTGACCATTTTTTTAACTGATTTCTTTTTCTTTTCTTTACTCTTGAGTTGTAGGAGTTCCTTATACATTTTGGATTTTAACTCCTTTTCAGATAAATGGTTTGAAATACTTTTTGCCTAGTCTATAGATTGCCTTTTTAAATTTTTATTTATTGTTTCTTTTGCTATTTAGAAGCTTTTCAGTTTGGTGTAGTCCCATTTGTTTATATTTTATTTTATTGCTTGTGTTTTGGTGTCAAATCCAAGAAGATCATTGCCAAGATCAATGTCAAGAAGCTTTTTCCTATGTTTTCCTCTAGTGATTTTTGGTTTCGGGTCCTACATTTAAGTCTTTAATCCATTTCAAGTTCGTTTTTGTGAGTGGTGTGATGTAAGGGTCCTATTTCATTTTTCTGCATATGAATATCCACGTGTCTCAGCATCACTTATTGAAGAAACTATACATCCCCCATTAAGGATTCCTAGCCTTCTTGTTAAATGTTTGTTGACTGGGGTTATTTCTGGAAGCTTGATTCTATCCCATTTGTCTATGTATCTCTTTTTATGCCAATACCACACCATTTTGATTAACTTTGTAATATAGTTTGAAATCAGTAAATATGAGGCCTTGACTTTGTTTTTTCTCTCTGGATTGCTTTGGCTATTCAGGGTCTTTATGATTTCATATGAATTTTAAGATTGTATTTTTATTATGTGGAAAATGCCATTGGAATTTTTATAATAACTGCATTGAGTCTATAGGTAGCTTTGGGTAGCCTGAACATTTTCACAGTACTAGGTCTTCCATAAATGCAGGATACATTTCCATTTATATGTGTCTTCATCAGTTTTTTTCATCAAGTTTTATATTTTCAGCATATAGAACTTTGATCTCCTTAGATTTATTCTTTAGAATGTCTTTATTTTTGATTCTGTTGTAAATGGGATTGTTTTCTTTATTTTTTTTTTCAGAAAATTCATTGTTATTTCTGTATCCTGCAGTTTTATAGAATTGTTGATTACTTCTGACAATTTTTTGGTATAATCTCTAGGGTTTTCTATACATAAAATTACACTATCTGCAAACAGAGACAATTTTACTTCTTTTCTGATTTGAATGCCTTTCATTTTTTTCCCCCTAATTTCTCTGCTAGGACTTCTACTAATATGTTAAATGAAGTAGTAAAAATGGGCACCCTTGTCTTATTCTTGATCTTAGAGGAAAGATTTCCAACCTTTCATCATTGAGTAGCTGTGGGCTTGTCAATATTGCTTTTATTATGTTGAGGCGCATTTCTTCTATGCCCAAATTGTTGAGACTTTTTATCATGGAAGAATGTTGAATTTTTTCAATTTTTTGTGCATCTATTGAGATAATCATATGATTTTTCTCTTTCATTTGATTAATATGATGTGTCATACTTACTGATTTACATATGTTGAACCATCTTTGCATCCCAGTGGTAAATCTCACTTGGTCAGAGTGTATGATTCTTTAATGTGCTATTAAGTTCAATTTGCTAATATTTGGTTGAGAAAGTTTACATCTGTATTTATCAGGGATGTTATTAATTTTATTTTCTTGTAATTTTCTTTGTCTGCTTTGGTATCAGGATAATGCTAGCCTCATAAAATGACTCTGGGAGCATTCCTCCCCTTCAGTTTTTTAGAAAAGTTGTAGAAGGATTGGCATTCATTTTTCCTTAAATGTTTGGTAGAATTCACCAGTGAAACCATCTGGTCCTGGCCTTTCCTAGGTTGGAAAGTCTTTTTTATAATTATAGTATTTTTATGAAAATTACAGAATTTTTTATTATTATTTGTTGAATTTTTTCTGGGGCATGTAGAGGGGAAGGACAGGAAAAAGTAAGTCCATACCATCTTTTCTGGGACCAGATGTCTAAAACTACCTTTGATACTAAATGATAACAATACTTTAAAGTTTATTTTACCATACACTCTCTGTTCCATTTGCGACCACTCTGTGAGGTAGGTAGAGATTTTTAACTCCCACTTTGCATCATTAACTGAAATAAAGCATTCTAAAGATTTTAAGAGCCTTGTCCAATAAGTGTAAGTTTAAAAATGAGGCTGAATCCAAGCCACCCAAGTTTAAGATAGATCTCAATGTTATGTCCATCAGGCAACATCACAATATGTTTTAGCTGGCGACACTAAGCCTTTAAAAATATGTTAAAACTGGTTTAAAATTTTTTTACTTTACAATGTTGTATTTAAAAAAATAAAAGGGAACTTTTTCATATATCCTTAATATTTTCTCTGTGCTATCAAGTTTACAAATAGACCAATCCATATAATTTTATGATTGAATAATTTGTCATTTGATTTATGTTCTTAAATTAACAGAGTGAATTTAGCTCTGTGAAAGACGTTTTTAAGTAAGTATTGATTTATATTTTGTGTTTCTTAATTTAAAATTTGAATAAGCTTTTGTTGGTTTTTATGCCTTCACAGTTTCTAAAAATGTTCACTATAGTCCACATAATGTTGGAACAATTTCTTTAAGAGCTAAATGCGGGTATCTGTCAATCATACTGTGAGATACAGTGCTGTGTGTCCCTCAGTGGTTAGATCTGTTCATCAATGCAGAAAGTAAACAGAAAGGTGAAGCAGTGATCTGGATATTACAGACAAGTTCTTTCAGTAGTAGGAGAAACAGATCCAGATCATCAACCCAAAGCCAAGCAATGAACATTAACTATGGCTTGTAGTTGGAGGGAGGAGGGTTAGAGGAGCCTTAATTTTAGTTGCTGAGGTGACATGATCTGATTTCCCTCTTGGTATATATAATTTTAAGGTTTCTTAAATACTACACATTATAAAACAGTGCTTTCCAAAGCAGATGACTATTTGAAAAGCACTTTTTTTCTTTTTTTTACTTCTTTTCTCTCTTTCTTTTTTTTTTATTAATTAGGATGAAATACGAGCATTTATGATATAATCCAATGTACGATTGTGGCCTAACCACCAAACATCTCAAAGTGCCTGGTATAATACATGTTCAGTGAGACAAATCGCACAGCTATAGTTAAGGGCCTATTCATGTTACTATTAAAAACTCATGTCTTCAAGAAATTATATTTCCAAGAGATCAAGATTTTATGTGCTCTTTGTGGAAGCAATTTCAATTTTAAAAGTTGCCTTAGACAAAAAAGGGTCAAACACTATTTGATGCTTTTATACCAAAACTGTGTAAGGAACCCAAATAGATTTAGAACCATTATTTCCAAGGCACCACTTCAAATCAGCTATACAAAATCAGCAGGGAATTTTATTGACTGTATTTGTTCTTGAACTTCTTACCAGTGAGTAATAAATCAGGGAGATTATATTATTGTCACTTTTTTGACCCATAAAATTAAACTCGACAATTTCATATTGGTTTCCCAATATTTGCTTTCATTTAAAAAAAAAAAAGTCTTATCTCTCTTCTTCCACATTATCTTTTCAATTTATTCTAACATATCTTTTCTCTTTGCCTCCTATTTGTTTACTTAACCCAATCTTTTTGTTTGAGGTTGTTTTATTCACTCCTTCCGTGCTTTGAGGCTACCAAAAAAGTGGCCTTTTCCCTTTGATTCTGGTACTCAGTTAATACATATCATAAGTCATTTTACTCTTTTTAATGTGGAACCATTACCTGCAAACAAAGCAGGTTGATCCATTTGTCCATATGACAAATATTTGTTGTATATCCCTTCTGCTTGTAGAATTGAACTATGTGCCGTGAAAAAAAAAATAAATAAATGCAGCCCATTCTTCAAAAAGCAATATAATTGATAAGATAATATAGTCAGCTTTCCAAAATAATGAGGAAAGTTTAATAATGGTGTGAGGAATCATCCATCACGTAAGAGGAAAATGAAGGACAACTGACCATGAACAGGAGTGTTCAAAGAAGGCTTGTTTTGAAAGACATGGAATTTGAGCAGAATTTGATTTGATTTGATTTATTTTTTTGTTACAAGATTTTATTTTTAAATAATCTCTACACCCAACATTGGACTCGAACTGATCTCAAGAGTCACCTGTTCTACTGACTGAGCCAGCTAGGTGCCCCAAGAATTTTAAAAATGATTTGGATTTGCAGTCATCCTTAAATGTTCAGCTTCTGCTGAATTATTTCATTGGGTGACCTTCTCTCTCCCATCTACTCCTTCTCCCTGGGTGTGGCTCCCTTTCTCATCTATATGCTGATGACTCAATTTTTCCTTTCAACCCTGATTAATTCTGCCTGATATTATTAATATGCAGAAGTGCTATATCCATTTCTCTTTACTCCATTAGATTTTGTTCCTATTACGTTATTATTGCTTTCATAATTTTCAGTAGCTCAGTCTTCCACTCCTATTCCTACCAGCTTTGTATTTGCTATGCTATCTTTTCTTTCAAATCCTTCTTTAAAAGACATAAAACTTGTCCTTTCCATTACTGTTATTCTTACATGTGTTCTTTCTATCTTTAGTCCATATTTTCATGTATGAAATCCTTTATGCAAGAAAATATTTCTTATATTTTTTGAAACGTATTCCCTTAAAATTGCCTCTTTCCAAATGGGTATCTCCTTTCACTATTCACAGTAATGTACCATCCAGCTATTCTTTTATTCCTTGCTTTTCATATTCAATGTAAATTCAGGGTTTGTGTCTTTATATTCAAGATTCTGTATGAGTTCTGTCTCACTCCATTTGGTTTCTTTTTCTTGGGAAACCACCAGCTGTTGTTACTGTTTTCTCTATTCCATTCTGATTACTAGTGCTTTATATTTTAAAAATTCAGATTTAAGCATTCTTGGATCTCCTTAAGACTACAGTTCAAAATGTCCAAGTACCAACTTGGTATATTGACAGCATGTGAATTTGGCCTCCAAATATTGAGGGAACACCTGATAAAATTATGATCCAAGGAAGGGATAGATGAGCATATAATTTGAAGTACCATGAGCGTTTTGGACTTCATAGTATATTTTATTTTACAATAACAACAAAAAATTCAGCTTCCAAAAGTTTAAGTGAGTTTTAAACAAGAACACCAAGTCTACTCCCTTGAATTGAGCTCCCTATGTCTGTGTGAACACATGTTAAGTTTAATAAAACTTACATATACTATATTTTCTGGAAAAAAATATTACATGAAGAAAACACTTGTTTTTTTTTCCCCTTTAAATTGAGAAATTACCGTTAGCTTCTATGGATGGAAGATTGTATGTCTCCATTATTATCTGTGTGGGTTGACATTTCCTCATCTTATTTGTCTACTTGCCATTCGGATTCCACCAAGAATATTATTTTGTACAAAACTCTGGCCTTGTGGAAATGGAAGCATGGTTGAGGCTTACTCAGAACTTACACATCTCACTCTATTTTGAATGTATGTTACCTCTTTGTCCAACAATTGGGGCTTGGCAATCCTCAATAACTATTTATATTTAATTTCATTAGAATCCTAGTGCCTGAAGGTATGTCATATTAGCTCTTTTTCCAGCATGATTTTAAAATTACCCTTTGAGTGCAACTCAACTTTGTACGTTTTCTTGAGAGTGTAGCTGAATTACAATCCCATTTCCCAAACAGATGTACTACATACAGATTTTTTTTAAAGATTTTATTTATTTATTCAACAGAGATAGAGACAGCCAGTGAGAGAGGGAACACAAGCAGGGGGAGTGGGAGAGGAAGATGCAGGCTCATAGCGGAGGAGCCTGATGTGGGGCTCGATCCCATAACGCCGAGATCACGCCCTGAGCACGAAGGCAGACGCTTAACCGCTGTGCCACCCAGGCGCCCCAACGTACAGATTTTTTTTATCATCTTCACACAACTCTTAACTTACAACTCACCGTATGCCTGATACCATAAAAGCAATGGGTGCCTTTACAAAATTTGTCAGGATAAAACCCAATTTGCAGGTAAATAAATAGATACATGTCATAGTTTAATCTTTTTCTCAAATAGGATAGCATTCCTATGGGTTTATCCTCACGGTAATACCAGTGTATGGGATAGTATGTAAGAAAACCTTTGTAGACTGTAAAGCACTAAAGCCCACAAGTTGATGTTGCTGTTGTAGTACCATGTGGTCCCATCACCATCTGAGCTGCTGTCATCACCAGGGAACAGTCTCCAACATATGGTGATGGAAAACCAACGCACTGACTTTGAGCAGGTTGCAGCTCTTTCATGGCTACTTTGCTTTTCACGTGTATCTGATCAAAGACCTCGTTTAACATCTGTCCTCACTCCTTTCTTCCCTCTCTTCTCTCCTCCTACTTCTGGGATCTTTCATTTAATGGCTTTGACTTAGAGCTTTCTACTTGTGAGTTCATTTGGAGTGAAGAAGGTTGAAGAGGTACTGTTTAGATCCCCCAAAAGGAAACCATTGCATCCATGCATGATTGCATAAGAAATAAATACCGTGTGTGTGTCTGTGTGCCTGTGTCTGCATGTGTTGGATATCATTGGGCACAGTGAAAATTTGGCATAGTAAATACATCCGGGTTAATTAGGGAGGACTTCTTTTACAAAATGGACTTTTGTGCTAAGTTTTTATTTTTTTTAAAGATTTGATTTATTTATTTGAGAAAGCGAGAGAGCGAACAGGGGGAGACACAGAGGGCAAAGCAGACTCCCCGCTGAGCAGGGAGCCCGATGTGGGTCTCGGTCCCAGGACCCTGGGATCATGACCTGAGCCGAAGGCAGATGCTTAACCGACTGAGTCACCCAGGTGTCCCTTAAGATTTTAATTTTTAAATAATCTCTACCTCCAGTCTGGGGCCTGAACCCACAGCCATGAGATCAAGAGTCACATGCTCCATCGACTGAGCCAGCCAGGCGCCCCTGTGCTAAGTTTTCAAAAAGACTGAAGAAGTATGCCAAGACAGAGAGAGGAAAAACAAAACAAACATGTTATACATGTGGATTGACTTGAGGATGACTTCAGGTGGGAAAGAACAATTAGGTTTTCCTGACTCAAGTTGGGATTGGAAGCAAGTATAGTCATTTGTAGGTATAAAAGTAGATGAACATACCAGACTCCTCCACTGGAGCCTGCTGCTTCCTCTCCCACTCCCCCTGCTTGCGTTCCCTCTCTCACTGGCTGTCTCTCTCTCTCTCTGTCAAATAAATAAATAAAATCTTAAAAAAAAAAGTAGATGAACATAGGTAAAGGGCAGAAATGTTATAAAGTGATCTACCTCAGCTGCTTTTGTGTGTACTTATTGCATACAAAGCATATTTATTTTCTAATGCATTTATGCAGATGTCAGTCTTTATCCTCACCAGCACTCCATGAAATATTAAAAATTAATATTCACATTAAGACACCAAGGCCTAGAGAGGACAATGATTTGCCCAAACCAGTTGCTCATTGGCCTACAATTAGAATCCTTCCCTCGTGATTCTTCGGTTAGTGACCTGTCCCCATATTATATTGCCACTGGGCGTGGGGCGAAGCCCAGGGATGAACAGTGTTCAAAAGTCCCTGGGATTTATAGTGCTCACTCCTCCTCTTAGAAGATGCCAAGCATTATTACCATTGTCGCTCTCTATCATAAACAGAAACCGAGAACGAGAACAACAGCATATGTTTAGGATGATGCTACTTAGCATTCTTGCACAACTTGGGAATATTCATGTTTAGAAGAATCCTTGAGTACTCTTCCAACATTCCATTGAGTTTATAATGTCCCATTAAGTGGAACGGTTTTACAGCGAACATTTACTAGTATTATTCAGAGCACATGGTACCTGCCATTCTTAGAAATGCAAAATTTCCTCAAGAGTGGTAAAAGCTGCCTTAAACCTTTTAAACCCATAGCTTGCTTCGAGGGAAATATGCAAACCTTTGAAGAAAAGTTTTCTTTTTATTAAAAAAAAAAAGGTGTTTATTGACTCCTTTACTGCCACAAGGCAGATAGGTCTGGTAAATATTATTGGTTGCTCCTTGCTTCCGTCATCATTATTGTCTATATTAGCCTTGTCTCAAAAGTTGTTGCCTTTTATTCAAAGGATGTTTTAGGGCTGTGTATGGCATATGTTTATAAAATCGTAGACAAATCTAGCAAATAAATACTATTAATTTTTTACCTAAGTGTGAAGTCGCAGTTTTAAGATATTAATGGTGATTGGGACATGAAAGCAATTTATTATTGCAGCAGAATTGGTGATGAAACATTTGAAAGGGTGAAGAGACGATCATTTTTGAACCTAGTTATTGCAATAATTTAATATTATCCAGATACCTCTGAGCCATGGGACTACAGAAAGGAAACATAGGATAGTCAGTAAGAATGTGGGCTCTCTCTGAAACCATACTCCTTGGGTTCAGATTGCTTGGGCAATTTACTGAATCTTGGTACCTCAGTGTCCACATTTCTATAAACAGTTATAAAAATTGATCTTTCTCATCACAGTAAAAAATTGAATGGATTAATAGAACTGAAGTGCTTAGAAAAATGCCTGGCATATTATAAAACTGTGTTAAGTATTCTAACAATAATGATGATGAAGCCAAATATATCATTTTAATTTTAACAGTCTCTCCTCCAGCTCCAATATGGAAGAAAATAACCTGAAATATGTGTGTGTGTGTGTAATTATAAAGCCCATAGAGTTGATTATAACACATTCCTATTATCTACTTCACCATTCATTTTTTGTTATTATTTTTAATATTAGTAGCTGCCAAGTACTGAGTAATTAGTGTGTGCTAAGTGCTACATGTCATCTCATTTAACAGCCCAGTGAGACACATAATATCACTATCCCCATTTTACAGAGAAGGAAGCTTATGGTCATTTCATTCTTCTAATAGGCTTAGAAAATAAGACTAAGAAAATAAAATCTAGGCAAATGTAGCTCCATTCATGTCAGCCTTTTCTTCTCCTTTCCCACTCCATTTTAATTGTTTTGGTAGTAGCACTGAATTAGCACATTAAACTCACTTTTATAAAAGAGCAACAGATGGCATCATCCTAAATGTGGTCTTCTTAATGAAATAAAGTTGATAAACATAATTCATCTTTTTTTTTTGGTAATTCACTTTTGATGCAATATAATCAGTACTCTAGCTCATTTTGGGCATAAAATGATTAAAAAACAAAATAAATTTTCCATTCTTAGGCAAGTACGAGCTGTGTATTGCCTTGTGAAACAGTTTGGGACAGCCACTAAATTTACTGCTACGGAACACAGAGAACCTTAATAATTTGTTAGTGCACAAAGGATTATTTAGCAAGTGTTAGAGCCTTTACAAAGAAACACTTGGTTGTTTAATTTTGCTGAGAATTGTTTCGTTTTTCCTTTTCTTCTGGTCACACTTTAAAGACTTACCTCAGAAACATGTTAACATATATCTTATGCCTGTTTTATCTATCCTGAGCTTGACAGTAAAGCTGACTTTTTTGGTAAAGCATCTTAACCCAAGGAAGTGACAACTCTGCGTCTGAATCCTACCGGTCCCTGTTTAACAGACTCATCGTGTTCAACCAGTAGATTGCGATTTTCTATTTAGAAGTTTCTTCTTGTAAACAGGGACAAATTATTCTTTCTCTGTGTCTCTCTATATTCTGTGGAAGCAGTAATTTTAGTGGCTGACTCAAATTGCTCCACAGTGCCATGTGTATTTTATAACATCTGAAAAGAGAAGATTTATATTGTTTTTTGATCATCACATGACCAAAGTGATCTAGAGCTCTGATTATGTTGTGGCAAGTTAATTATGAAAAGAAAAGGTGAATTATGTTGACCAAATTTGTTCCATTAAAAAACAAAGCAGAGCCTTTTAAGTATCTCTGTAGCCAGTCATTCATAATCCCTACTTCTAAATGAAGGATAAACAACACATTAAAGCATATTAATGTGTTCCAACCAATTTGTCATTATTAATTCTGTCCCAATTTCCTGTTAATTTTAGCTTTTTTAAGTTAAACAGTGCTTGATTAAGCATTTTTCTATTTTTTAAATAAATGTTCTAGATGTAAATGACAAATTCTACAGTGGTTGAGTAAAAAGATAAAAAATATATAATCGTTTGATAAAAAGTATATAATCGTTTTTAAAAAGAGTAATAATCTCTTTTTAAGTTCAGTTCCTTTTGGGTCAAAAATGATTTTCCCACCTACGTTATGTCAGCACAGAGCTAGAGGCTTGGGCTAGAGAGATTTAAAAAAATGGTCCTCAAGGTGGGTTTACATCCTGATAATGAGACAAACATATGTTTGGAGCTTTTCAGTACAAAATGGTAGGGGCTGATTTCCACAAGAGCTTAGGGAACACAGAGGAGGAAGATGGAATGCATCAAGGGCATTTTGTATTTTCTGCATCACTTTATTGGCTGTTCCCTTGGTTTAGCAGCACCATGGTAGGTGATAAGTAGAAGAAACTGTGTGTCCGAAAATCACTAAGAGGTTACAGGAAGGATGGAAGGGGAAGTGAAGTCAGGAATATTTTAGAGTGATCCATTATCATTAGGCAAATTAGAACACTGGGAATCCTATCCCAGAGATAAAGGCAATATAAAGCAGTTTTTTTCCCCAGAGAGGAGCCAAACAGCCTTGAGACTAGCACTATTATTGGAAATAGAAACTCTATGAAAAGGTTATTGGGAGAAAGTCAACTGTTTTTTAAAGTGACGTCTTTAAATCAGGAAGGTATGAGAGCCTTTGTATATGGCATGATCAGACTTTCTTTACTTGGGCGGATTCCAATGAGAGAAAAGAAATGCTATCCCATTAGGATGGTCATAGGATAGCTTTTCAGTTAGGCAATGTGTACATTTATGTAACAAGGGTTCCTCAAGTCTTCTTGACTAAAGAAACAAGGTGTAAAGTGGAGGTTACTTCTCGTAGCACAAGGCCAAGGACCTTGTATCATTTATGAGACACAGTTCTTCTGAAGTTTGGGAAGGTGTTTGCACAGAATAAGTAATAAAAATAGTGTTATGCAATGCTTTGTTTTCCATTTGGTCTATGTCTCTGGTGGTTCTAATTCTAGACTGGTTCACAAATATTGATTAGTAACTTTAGTCTATGTGGGTCTTAATTTAGTTTTAGAAAGTAGTTTAGTTATAAAAAATTAATGGATGATGTACCTAGTTTCCAAAGAGTACACACATTTGTGTAAGACAGCAAATGTATATATATCTCGACCTGTATCTAAACTTGCCCCCCCCAATGTGCAGGTCCCCAGAGAATTGAGAATTAGTGCTAATTTGTTTACTGCTCTATTGTTTATTTAACCTTGACTTACTCAAAACAGTGAATTTGTTAGGCAAGAAGTACTAGCAAATCATCCCCACCCTAAATCTGAACATGTACCTGAAATTCTTCTCCTGTAGCTTTTGACCATTATCCTGCCCACCTATGAGTGATTTTGCTATTATTAACCTTCTGACTTGGCTTCAGTGTGTCACCTCTGCCTGACTGCTACCTGAATCAGATTTACTAGCTGCAAGCAGCAGCACTCTCTCCATCAAGTCTGTCACAGAGAGGAATAGCCAAGCTGTCAAAGGCATCCTTTGCTTTAACCTCCCAGTTATGGTCTGGCAATCAGTCGCTGTGTATTCCCATGGACCTTTTTTTTTTTTTCCTGTGAAAAACTACAGCATAATAATATTGCGTAACTCAACTTAGAGAAAGTTACTATTTGAGACCAATTTGAAAAGTATTTGTTTTAACTCTAATGTCAGCATGATATAGTTGAAATGATTTTTTGGTGGTTTGAAACACATATTGTGTGTTTCACATAATTTTGTAAAATGCAGATACCTATACAAAAGCAAAATGGGAAAAGTGGCCAGCAGACTTCATATACATACGTAATATACATACATATGTATAATTGATACTTTGATGTGCACACATATAATAATTTGAGTACTTTTAATTTATCACAGTCCCTTCCTTTCACCCCCTAATCTCCTGCAACCAACCCATTTCACACATTTCTATTACCTGCATGAATCCGTAGCCACTGGAGTTTTTGTCCTCTGCAAAAGGGAAGTGATGGACACAAGATCCAGTATTTGTCTACTATGTGTCAGGTTATGTAGTAGGAACCTTTCGTATATTCTTGTTTAAATCTCATAACTATGGGGCAGGGATTATGATCACCATTTTACAAATAAGATAATGAGTCTCTGACAATTTAATAAACTAGCCCAAAGGTACAATAAGTACAAGCTCTGGGAATCAAACCAAGATCTTTTCGGTTTTGTTTTGTATTTTTAGTGTAATTGTGTGAATAGGTAATATAGTAGATGGCCGAAAGTGGGGAAAGCAGTGAAAAGTTTTCCCCCTACTTCTGTCCCTTTGCTACCAGTTCCCTTCCCCAGAAATGACCAGGTTTGTTGGTGTCTTATATATTCTTCTAGATATATGTTTCTTTCATAAACAAGCAAAATAAAAATATTTATGTAGAGCTTTCTTGGTTTTTATTTTGTTTTTAAATAAAACAATGTGTTTTTAATGTATAGGTATATCAAATCATGACATTGTGTACCTTAAATAAGTATAATTTTTGTCAGTTATACCTCAGTAAAACTGGAAAAAGTTTTTTATATGCAAATAAATGAAAAATAAAACATAGCATTTTAAATTGAAGTGTTCGTTGTAAGATTATAGGATACTTTATGTGCTCATTTAAGGTGTGTCCGGGTTCTGTTGTTTAAATTTTTACTGTAATGAATAATCTAGCATATAAGTCATTTCATACATATATGAGAATTTAGTTTTATTTTTTAAATGCTAATCCTGTTATCTCAATATTATCTATTAAGACATCCTTCCCTTCCCTTCTAACATGAGATGCTGCCAGTAATCTTCTACTGAACTGCATTTTGCATTTGCAAATCCAGCTCTTTGTGACTTTATGTTTTATGTCCTGTGCCTCCTTGCCAATAACAATAGCCTATAAATACATTTTGATGCGTTCTAGTTATCTGTTAATTTCAGTTCTAACTTCCATTTTTCAGGTCCCACCAGTTTAACTCCTAGTACTACTACAGATGATATTTTGCTTTAATTAAACTCTCTTTTGCTTGGCAAGATGTCTGAAGCATATCAATTAGCCAATTAGTTCTGATCAGTGAAGTGTCTCTTTGGCTCTGTTTCCACCAAGACACAGCCATGCTCACAAAACACCATCTCTTAGGATTAGAGGCTGAGGCATAGCTATGTGTCCTAAGGGGCCAGTTCCTTAGGGGTTATTGTGAGGATTAAGTGAATTAATGTAAAATTCAAGAATGTCAGCCAGTTTCCCTTAAGATCAGGAACACGACAAGGATGCCCACTCTCGCCACTATTATTCAACATAGTACTAGAAGTCCTTGCAACAGCAATCAGAAGACAAAAAGGGATCAAAGGTATCCAAATCGGCAAAGAAGAAGTCAAACTGTCTCTCTTTGCAGATGACATGATACTCTATATGGAAAACCCAAAGGAATCCACTCCCAAACTATTAGAAGTTATAGAACAATTCAGTAAGGTGGCAGGATACAAAATCAATGCCCAGAAATCAGTTGCATTTCTATACACGAATAACGAGACTGAAGAAAGAGAAATTAGGGAATCCATCCCATTTACAATAACACCAAAAACCATGCGTTACCTTGGAATTAACTTAACCAGAGACGTAAAGGACCTATATCCTAGAAACTATAGATCACTTTTGAAAGATATTGAGGAAGACATAAAAAGATGGAAAAATATTCCATGCTCATGGATTGGAAGAATTAACATAGTTAAAATGTCCATACTACCCAGAGCAATCTACACTTTCAATGCTATCCCGATCAAAATACCGAGGACATTTTTCAAAGAACTGGAACAAATAGTCCTTAAATTTGTATGGAACCAGAAAAGGCCC